>NC_056741.1:361477838-361777838 GCF_019279795.1 Protopterus annectens
GAGATTATCGTAACTGAATAAGAGATAGCAGTCTTCCTGGTACTTAAATAATTAAATGTATTTAAGACAGCCAGTGTACTTTTTCTTAAGGCTAAAAGTTAATGATTTCTGAAAGCATACAGGCTATTTTTCACATCCAGGAGGGAATAAAGATAAGACAAGAACACAAATTAGTGTAAGGAGGAGCACAGGCTATAACTTGGGCCTTAGCATGGATCGCCTTAATTTTAGGTTAGGCAATGCCTGTGGGTGCAGCTGTCAGTTTGGGAAATTGTTCCTCTCAGGAGAGTTAAACTTCATTATTTGCAGATGTACACAATTTTGTGTGTTTCTTTTAAGTTAATTGGTTATAGTGGTGTTCTGGGGGTGTGATTATTTTTTTCTGAGGGATTTCATTAAACAAAGAGTCTTAAAAAATATGTTCAAATGGAGATGACAAGAAAAAACTATATAAAGGATCAGCCTGCCAAACATGAGTGGGTGCACGTAGCAAGTAACACAAAAGCTGGAAATGAATGTTTAACAAAGCTGCCATATACAAGTGGGAATAATAACTTCTTATCATAATTGCTACACTATACATATTATTTTGAAATATGAATGGCTTCACAGGTTTAAACAAAAAGGTAAAACGACTGAATTATATTAAGAAATGCTGAGTGCAAAAAACTATTTTACAGGAGACACAGTTGAAAGAAGTGAACATGTAAATTTGATAAAGAAAGGATTTCAGGATGTATATTCAGCAGAATATCAGAGACAAAGGAAATGGGAGTATTTATACTAATTGCTAGAAGAACTCCAATAGTGACAAAAGAGGAAAACGATAATAATGGTAGATTTCTGGTAGTAAGGGTCTACTGGCAAGGGAAGAGGATTATGCTGGCATGTATTACTATTCTACTTAAAACTGCTATTATGGAGCTTAAGAAATATTTTAGAGAAACAACCAGCTTTCAGCAGGGAATATGACATTTAAGTGGGAACTGGAACTTGATTTGCAACAGCAAGGATGTAGCTGGGGGATTTGGAAGGCAAAATATAACAAAAGCAGGTAGAGTTCTGAAGAAATGTATGAAAATATTTGGTATTGAAGATGTTAATTCAATTGTATGCACTCAAAGAGAATTAACATATTAATCTCCAAGATACAATAACTGGGCTACACTACACAGAAATTATATTTCACAGGAACATGTGCATTTAATTAAAAGCTTCAACACACATCCAATAACTATTTCAGATCATGCACCAGTAACAAAAAAAAAATAAAATGCAGGGTAATAAAGGAAAAATGAGACACTGGAACTTCCCCACCTACCTGTTCAAAGAGAGGGATTTAAGGAATGGTTAGTGGAAATTATTCTAGTGTTATTAAGAAAGATAGAAATTTCTTCAGAAGTTATAGCTTGTAAGTGGTATAAAATGTAAGTGGAGTTTAAATACAGAGTAGAAATAAAAGAAAAACAGATATGGTTAAGAAGAAACAAGAATTATTTAATGAGACTGACAAAGGTTTAAGTATTGCAGAATAAGGGGAACATCACAGAACAAGAGGAGGCACAACTGCAGACTGCCAAACAGAAAAAGAAATAAGTTAAGAAATATTGCTGCTAAGCAACAATTGCTTGATAATAACTCCAGAGCACAAAAACTTTTAGCACAATGACTTAGGAAAGGGTTGTTGCCAAACATAGGGAGCCTATAACAAGAAAAATAACTAGAGATTCTGTAGCGGTTTTAGAGATACTTTGGACATTTTATGAAAATTTGTGTAAAGCAGAGAAATGTGTAAATCAAGAAAGAGCACAAATAGAAATATTTATGGCAGACTTAAGTATACCAGGCTTAAAACTAGATAAGGCCCATCAATTAACAGTTAAGACAAAAGGAGATGGGATAAAAACCATGACTTATAATCAATCTGCAGGAAAGTCTTCAGGAATAGGTGGTATTCCTGTGGAAGTTTGGAAGCTGGGATGGAAGAAAGTGCTAAAAATCTGGAAGGCTTTTTTAACAGTAGTTTAAAAGGAGAGGAAGCAGCAACATTCTAGAAGGAACCTGTAGTGGCTGTAATACCTAAAAACGGAAAAGACCCATCAGACTCAACTTCATATAGGCCTATTTCAACTTTAAACAATGACTGTAACGTGTTTATGCCTATAATATCTAAAGAAATGACAAAGGTGTTTTCAAAATTGATAGATATGGATCTATGTGGTTATGTACAGGGAAGAAAATATTTGGTAACATTAACAGAACAATGATGATCCAGACAGAAGCAGAATGTACGTAAATACCACTTTTGTTGTTGGTGGGGTCTTGAGGCAGAGAAAGTATTAGAGCAGAGTAAGATGGATTTTAAGTGTAGGGTAATGGAAGCACTTGCATTCCCTGATACAATAAAATGTTAATTGGGAGAATATATGAGGGATTGGAGGTAAAAATGAAAGTGGAAGGGTTAACCTCAGATAAGTTGTGTCTGAACAGGAACCAGGCAGGGGTGTCCTCTTTCTCCTTTGGTATTTGCATTATATTTAGAGGCACTGGCAAAGAAAATAACGGATTCAGAAATTCAAGAATATACTTGGTATGATAATAAAAGCTGGCTTTATTTTTAGACTGTATTATTTTGTGCCTTAATAACACCAGAAAATAGTATCTCAGTGTTGTGGAACATTTTGAGGCAGTTTCAAGTCTTTTCAGGATATAAAATTAATGAAGATAAAACAAAGGCTATAGTTGTAAATTATGTACCCACACATCAATTGTTTCAGTAATACCCATATTTATGGGGATACAATACAATGAAGTACTTACGATTATGGATTAAAAAGGATTCTGCTAAGGTAACTAAGGATATGTGGGAAGAGTCTAAACAAATAATATATAAAAACTGAGAAACCAGAAGCTCTTTTATGGATATGGATGGCAAGACACAACCAATGAAAATGTTTTTTTAGTTCCTTTAGTTTTATGTACAGGTCAGGCTATTTTTTATCAACCAGAGGAGAAGTTGTGTACAGTAATTAATTAATAAAGAGTTGATTGATTTTATCTGTGAGAGGATGAGGGCAAGGGTCAATTGGGATAAGCTGATCCTTCCAACAGAACAAGGTGGCTTAGGATTACCTGATTTGAACAATATATTAGAGCTATTTAGCTAAGATTTATATACATAACACAAGCAGAAAGCCATAATTTAAAGTGGAAAGGGATGATGATGAAATGGGTGGGTGAGTCATGAAATAAGGAGAGAGTGGAATTTTTGATGCATACCCTTAAGGAGAATAGCAACAGCCATACAGAATATTGTATTCATAAAGTAGCAGAAAGTATTCCAAGAACTAAGCCAACACACAAACAGAGAAAGGAGATTTTCTCAATAGGGATTACTGCAATCATCACAGAACAGAGAATAAGGAAGATAGAACTGGAATTTATTGCAGAAATCTTGCAAAGGAACCAAGGTAAATAACTAGACAGGGAAAGGTAATAGAATGAGAAGCGGACAAGGATACATTTGCACTGCAGGCTAGAGACTGCCTTCCCTATCAGGACTGATAACTGTGTACAGGGAAAGAGACAGAGGGATCCTAAGTGAAAGACCTGTTCTGGTGGAGTTTTTAGTTTAATTTAGAACAGGAGCTGCTGTTTAAAAAAGGATAATTAGTAGGGCATGTCAAATACTGCATGATAACTACAGGAGTCAGATGAGGTTAGAAAAGATTGGGAAGAGAGATTGGATAAGCAGTTCATAAACTATGGCAGGACAATAGTATGGCTATCAAATATGCAAGTAAGCCTGGATTATTTATGATTTTTGGCTTGGAACTATTTGCACAGGTATTTCTATATCCCAGACATACTCAAAATAGTTTTTTCATCAGGTAAATGGCACATGTTGAAGGTGTGATTGCAAAGAAAGAAGTAACTGGGAGCACGTGTTTTGGGAGTGCAATGAATTGGCAGACTTTAAAAATTCCCAACAGAGTACTCTGTCAGAAATATTGGTTGAGCAAATAGGTTTAACTAAGGAAATTATTTTTTGAGCTGGGATACAAGATCCGAATTGCCTATACATACTAAGGCCTTGTTAAATTTAATTTTGGTGGCAGCCAAAAAAGCAATTACTAGAAATGGAAATCAAAGTCTAAACCAACTGTATTTGCAGTATTGAATATTGTAATAGAGATTAAAGAACTGGAAGTGGGATCTTTAGTAAAGGGTAGGTACCAATTGCATACAAAAAATAGAAATTATAAGAACAATACATGCAGAATAATGTTTTGTAGGAGGAGGGAGGTTTAAGGGAAGCAGGAATTGGTCAATTTATGTAATGTGGGATTGTCGATAATTATAACGTTTGTAACTGGGAACATGTTAATATAGTTTTTCTTTCATATAGATGTATGGTTGCCTACGTCTTAAGTGATAATTCAATAAAGGTGATAAGAAAACAAAAAAAAAGATAAATGAAATTAATAAAAGATAATTGCACATCCTCTAAGGAAATAGTAATAAGCGGGTAGCATAAGGTATACAAAAATAATCTGTTGAATTTCTAGAAGCAGTATGATGTTCACACATAAAACCTACTCCTACACCTTATGTTCTCATACTCATACACACACACACACACACACACACACACACACACACACACACACACACACACACACGGAATATACTGAGGTTTGAAGTGGAGCATGATACAAAAAATTCCTTGTACTAAGATTGAGAATCAAGAAATCAAGTTCTTTTATGTATCACAGAAATTAGATACCATATACCTAATATATGCATTTTAACCAGTGGCAGCTTGTGCTACTGGACTGCAGCCCCCCAGCTGTAAAAATAAATAATTATAATAATACTTTAGTGTCCGTTTCCTGACTCAGACTGCTGGGAATAATTTAGAGTGTCTGGACCATTTACCCAAACTCATACTGTTGTAAAAAGAAAAAAAATTAATTTAGAGTAAGTGTTCCGAAACTCGGACTGGTTAAACAGCAGTCTGGATTGGGAAACAAGGCATCAGACTGCAGATGCTCCAGAAGCATATGCGGTTACAACCGTATACTTACATATGGCTTTCTGCTGCTCTTGCAAGACCAGACAATAACTACGTTTTCTCTGCTTATGCTTTCATGGACGGAGTTTGTCTGGGACCATATTCTACTACAGAGGACAAGGATTATCATGGAGGGAGAGTGAGTTATTTTTGTTCCTTGCTTTTACAGAGGCATTTTTTTGTTCCAGACCAGAACCATAGCTTTTTCATGGAGGGAGTTATTTTCACTTTCATGGACTAACTTTCAGTGCACAGACGGAGGGAGAGTTATTTATATTCCAGGTGTGTGTGTGCTACGGGCTTCTTACATATGGCTTTCTGCTGCTCTTGCAGGACCGGCCAATAACTAAGTTTTCTCTGCTTATGCTTTCATGGATGGAGTTTGTCCGGGACCGTATTCTACTATGGAGGACAACAATTATCATGGAGGGAGAATGAATTATTTTTGTTCCTTGCTTTCACAGAGGGAGTTTTTGTTCCAGAGCAGAACCATAGCTTTTTCATGGAGGGAGTTATTTTCACTTTCACAGACTAACAGTACACAGATGGAGGGAGGGAGGGAAGTCTGTGTGTGTGTGTGTGTGTGTGTGTGTGTGTGTGTGTGTGTGTGTGTGTGTGTGTGTGTGCGCGCGTATAAAATGCCCCAGTGAAATATACCTGGTGGCTAGAGACAGACTCAAATCCTGCACTTTGGATGCAAATACCAAGAGCCTGAATTCCATACACACCACCACTTGTGAACAATTTTCAGATTTTTGCTTCATATTTTTGTTCTGTTCCTCATAAAATCTGTGGTTTTCTGGATTTTAGTTCACTAAGTAATGACAGACATTTGAATTTCAGACTTCATATTCTTCAGAAGGTACATGGTAACACAAACCTTTTATTCTAGCAATTTTCTAAGTTTATAAGATCAGTATTTGAAATTTGTCCCTATTTTGGGGCTGTACTTTCCCCCATTATTCGCTTTGTCCAGGTGTTTTGTGCTAAGAGGTTGAAAGCTATGGTGAGAACTGAATTCACTAAATGATCGCCATTTAAGTTTCAGTCTTCCTGTCTTTGCAGAAACAGCTAATTTGGCATAGTGGTATGTTGCTCTGACTGTAGTGCACAGGGTCCTGGGTTCAAGACGTGGCAGCAAAATACATGGTGGTAACACAGCAATTTATTCTAGCAACTTTGCAAGATTATACAAGCAATGTTTAAAATGTGCCCTTGGTTTTGGGGCTTTTGTGCCCCCCCCCAAAAAAAAATAAATGTTGTTTTTTTCCAGATTTCTTGAGCTGCAAAGTTAAGAGATAAAGTTGAGTGGATTTTGCAAGGAGTTGAGAGCTTCAGGGGAAGAGAAATTTAGTGCTGCTTATGCTGAGTATGCTTGCTTTGTTAACAGCATAACAGGCGGTATACTTGCTTTTGATGCAGAAGGCTGTGGGTTCCACTCCCACAGTATGTAGCTGCATTGCTGATACTGTACTGTGTTGTACTTAAAGGAGGTTGATGCTGCAGTCCTGAGAATATCCTCTTTGGCAGAGATACCTAGTGATTATGAACCTGTTATTAGTTTGCCATCCAGTCCCTATTGCAATATTACTAGCTTATCATTGTTTTAGTGTAACATAGGCAATGTATTCATCAAGGGCAACAGGCAATTTATTTGTAGATGAAACAATGAAATATAAAGTTGCTTGCTAGCAGCAACCTATACATTAGTTGCAGATCTCTTTAATGTGGAATTATTTAGATGACTGGCGGATTGTAGAAGTTTGAGTAGACTTTTATGATGGAAATGTTCTGAATTGGGTAGTTTTGTCGTTGTTGGTGCATGCGTTTTGTTTCATTGTTTACTGGAAAAATGTTCAAAACAATAAATTTAAAACACCCTCTAACAACTGTACTTTATTATACGATATAATTTAATACAATCAGGAAGGTGTATCAAAGAACATATGCATGTTTCGTGTGCAAGGGGGCCTAAGATTTGAAAATAACCCAAAGTTAATCTTTATCTCCTACTGGCCAGATGTATTTTCTTTGAATGTGGGTTTCAATGCTGTTTCGATGAATGTGAGTTTCAAGGGCAGAAAAGTTTTAATGCTAAGTCTATTTTCATTGTGAGACTGCATTGCTTTGTTTAGCAAATATCTATTAGTGTTTGTGCTGTAAAATGTAAAAATAAAACTTTTAAATGAAATCCAAATCATTATACAAGTGGTCCCCTGCCATAAACAAACTCTACAACAGAAGAAAGAAACTGTTGCAAAAAGGAGTAAAATCCCATGATTGGAGGAACTCCCTGGTGAGCCTCAGTATGAAGCTGAGATCCCTCATAAAATCCTCCAAAGCTAGTTACGAAAACAAAATCGCCACTGATTCTAAAGACAACCACAAAGCATTCTATAGCTATGTCAAGACTCTCAATGGCAACACTCAAGATTTGCTCTGAGTTACAGCACAGTGGCACTAAATATACAGAAGCAACTGATATTGCCAACATCCTGGCAGATAGGTTCAGTGCTAATTTTACCCCTCTCTCATCCCCTAAAGGACCCATCTCTATACTAGAAGAATGCAAAGGTCCTGTAATCATGGCTGCACAGGTTAAAAAACACACTCTCCAAAGCCAAAAACACAACATCCATGGACCTGACAACATCCCAGGCTGCGTTCTACATGAACTACAGAACGAACTGGCACCCCACCTAAGTACCATGTTCAATCATAGCCTCTCCTCAGGATTTGCACCCACTGAATAGCACACATCAACGGTTATCCCACTCCACAAAGGGGGAGCCACCACAAACCCCAGGAACTACCGCCCCATTAGCCTGACGAGCCTGGACTGCAAGGCTATGGAACGTATCATCATGGAACTTATAAACAATGACATTGGTAATCTCCAAACTCTGGACCCTACCCAGTTCGGGTTTGTAAAAGGCAGATCATGTCTCCTACACCTGATAGACTTCTTTGAAGCGGTCATCAAAGCCGTAGATGAGGGTAAGGTGGTTCACAGCCTATCTAGATCTCGCTATGGCTTTCAACACAATCCCCCACTCTGGAATTATAGATAAACTCACTAAACTAGGTATAAATCCCTATGTCACAAGATGGGTTGCCAACTGGCTCACTGACAGAACCCACACTGTGAAAGTAGCAGACTCTAAATCCAACTTCAGACCAGTGACAAGTGGAGTACCACAGGGTTCAGTCCTAGGTCCTCTCCTGTTTGGTATCTACTTCTGTGAAGTACAGGCTAACACAGAAGTTCTTTGGCTAACAAAGTTCGCAGATGACTGCAAAGTAGGAGCCATAATCAAAACACCTAACAATGTGAACATCCTACAAAAGGGCCTCACTGAGACAGATGCCTGGTGTCAAAGCCATGGCCTTAAGCTCAATGCCAAAAAGTGCATTGCCATCCCTTTGGTAAAAACTCTGTACCCACGAACTGCCACATAGGCGCTGCCACATAGGCGGTAGTCTACTTAACACCAAAAGTGTGATAAGAGACCTTGGGACACAGGTGGACAGTAGTCTCTCCTTTGATAATCACATCGCCACAGTAGTCAGGAAATCCTTCTACGTGGCACACCTCATCACAAAAGGTTTCTCATCCAGGAAAAAAGAGGTCATTGTTCCTCTCTACTCATCACTCATTACACCCATTATAGAGTACAATGCCCCTTTTGGTATGTACCTCACAAGACATCTACAACAACTGGAAAGGCCACAGAAATACCTCACAAAGAGAACTACCGGCCTCAAACAGATGCCCTACGTAGACTGTCTCAAAAAACTCCAGCTTTACTCTGTCGCATATCGCCTACTCAAAAAACTCCAGCTTTACTCTGTCACATATCGCCTACTCAGAGGCAATCTCTGCCTAACATACAAAGCAATGTCAAACCCAGGGCTGTTGGACATGCTGCACTTAAAGAAATCCCAATCCATCCGAGCTACACGGTCTAGGGACCTAAACCTTGTCACCACAATAAACAGAACATGCCAGAGGGATAGATTCCTGTCCCAGAGACTTCCCATACTCTGGAACAAACTACCTATCTATAGCAAACAAAGCTCCTCATTAGCACTCTTCAAGAAAAATCTTGATGACTGGATGGGAGATAGGAAATTCACCCCGGGGATCACTTCTGTGGCTCTGCTTGATAGGGGGGGGGGGCACAGGAAAATAATTTTCTTGGGTTGCAAAAGCCAGGGTATCATTTGGCTAGGCTTATATAGGCCCTAGGGCCAATAGCCTAGTACCTACCTATGAACCTAAGTAAAACAGTATGCACATTACAGTGTTTATGGTAAATTGGGCAAAATAGCCAAGTAATGGGACATTGGAACGGCTGCAGGGGAGAGGCCCCATTCGACCATGATTTTGTGAGGGGGGAGGGGAGGAAACTCAAAGACAGCCCTGGCTGAACTATACCTCTCAACTGTTCAGTTTTCACAGAATGAATAGAGCTTTGCTTATTTTTGGTTTATTCATCATAAAATGTGTGGTTTTCTGGAAAATCATTTAGGAATGAAGTCACTAAATAATGACAGACATTGAGTTTCAGACTTCAGACCCTTCAGAAAAATGATTGCTAAAGCAAGACCTATTATATCAACTACATTTATACAAGATCAATTTTTAGTACTGTTTGTATGTTCCCCCAATATATTTGGCCTTGTCCAGATTTTCTACATTAAGAGGTTGACAGGTAAATGCAAATAAATTACTTTATAGAATTAGGTATATCCAAACCTCTCAGCTGTCCCCGAATTTGGCTCAAAATAATGCCCTCCTCCTAATAATCCCTCAGTAAAATGGTAATTTTGGAAGAAAACGTGGAGGGTTTACAATTAATAAATAATTGTAATGATCAGCATTACAGATTACTTTTATTTCTGAAATGCATGCAGATTCTCTTATCTTGTCAGCTGCTCAACTTAACAGTACTAATATTTTAAAAAAGTGTCCCTTCTTTGACAGGTTCCCAGCTGTATTGTTTGGCTGTTTTATATTTTTGCATCATATGTTTGGTCTTGTTCATAAAATTGTGGTTTTCTTGCAAATTTGTGGCAAATCACTAAAGACTGAAGTTAGAAAATAATGACAGACATTTGAGTTTCTGATTTCATATCCTTCAGAAAATTCATACTAATGCAAAACCTACTATTGTATTATCCAAGTTTATAAGAGCAATATTTAAAAATTGTCCTTATTTTGGGCCTCTGTCCAACTTCTATTTATGGCTTTGTCCAAGATTTCTTGCTCTGAGGTTGAGAGGTATAACAAATGTGTCAGGGCCATCTCTGTCAGTCAGAGACATTTCAAATTGTGACATAGTTGTTGCACCCCACTCCCCCATGTAGTTACTCTGGATGTGTCCAAGCAAGGCAAGGAGCAGTTATGCAGTGTAAGTGTGTAGAGTATCCCCCCCATCCAAGGTAGACACAAGTAATACTGTGGCTTTTCATCTGTCCTTGATTTTGTAGAATGTTCTGGTTTTCTGTCATATTTTTATACTGTTGATTTATGCTTCTTATTATTCAGAAAAGGCATACTTCCACGGTGGTGCAGCAGTAGTGTTGTTGCCTCACAGCAAGAGGTTCTCCCGTTCGATTTTCGGCTGGAGTGCAGGGAGTGCCTTCTGTGTGGAGTGTGCATGTCCTCCCCGCGGTTGGGTGGGAGTTCGAAAGACATGAGTAAATGGGTGTGACTTAGTTGAAGGTTGAACGTTGAGCTGGCACCTCGGCGTTCGTGAAAATATACTGCCAATCATTAGCAGACCGGAGTTCCGCTGTGGCGACCCCTAACCGGGAAAAGCTAAAAGACAACAGCAACATTATTCAGAAAAGGCATGTTGTTGTAGTGCCTGTTGCCCTGTGTTTAAGTAGCAATGTTTTAATGGCCATCAGGTAATCGTGTCTGAGATTGTAAGATGCATGTAAGCTTTAATAAGCATACTGTTAAAGAATTACCTACATTGAAAGCCTTTTTGTTGTTGCCATGCAGAGAATATTTACATAACTAGATAACGTATAAACCTTAGGTACTGAATGCATATGACAGTATTTGTACTAAAGGACAGGATTACAGTATTTTCAGAAGCTCATTACATTTGTTGGAGACTTGCAGTCATCAATGCAGGCTTTACCCATAAACTAAACAGAATGCCAATCTATCATGTGTGGTCCATAACCTGTGCAGTAATCCTTTAAGCAATTTATCTTGAGCGTGTTTCTTGTTTGCTATTCATTTTTTACTTTGATCATGTTTTCCCCATGAAACAAGTAGATAGCTGCTGTCAAGCAGCAGGTCTTTTTGGGATAAGAAACATTTCTACAAGTGGGGATATCACAGAGATTGCTACTTTTAGCATGTTACTTGGCACTTTTATAAAGCTGAATATAAATTATAATTAGAACTGCAGTGCAAGGAGAATTGATATGAGTTTAGTGCTGCTTGTTTTTTACACTTGATTTTGACTGGCATTCCAGTAATGTATTTAAAAAGAAATTTATTTTTTCATGCCTCACAATCTTTTTGTTTCCATCTAGATATTAAGTAAGCTGTCATGCAGCCAATGCATTGAAATATTTTTTTCTTCGACACTTCATTTTGTCTTGATTGGACTCTCATAATGACGACTTGGAGGCCAGGGCAGTGTATTTAATTAAAGTCCCAGTTTTTGTGGTTTTGAGCATAGCTCTGCCCCTTTCTAGTTTAGCACACCCCTTCCCCTTGGCCCCACCCACTCAGCTGTCTCCTGCAGCCCCATGTTGATTTGAAGTCACCAGCCACCACCGACTTTAACTATACATATTTTTTTAATTTAAATTATTGTTTGCTATTTATTTCAATGGGATGTGGCAATTATGTTCTTTACTGAAGTTATGCATTGAACTGGGCTTTGTAAAGCTTTGGTATGTTCATATGAATGGGCAATATAATGTTTTTTATTTTAGCTCTGAGATGGTTGTTAAAGTTTTCATGTGGGACACTAACTGCTGATTTGCTGACACTTGAAGTATCAGAGCTATTTAACTGCTTGGTCGCACTGCTGATGTCTCTGAATATCAAACTTTGTTGTTGTATGTGGCCTAATGCGTACTATGAGGTAGCACAACTTGAAAAAAGGGAGGAAGGGAGTTTTCTTTCAATTTTCCATTTTCTCCAAGTTTATGAGAGCTCAGCATTAGTATATTTGGAGACAGAGGGTCTGTATATAGGGTCCCAAAACTGAGAAGTATAACAGAGTGCCCTACAAAAAACATGTCTATGCTTGTGCAATGTTTTTTGTTGTAAGTTTCTTTAATTGCATTTTCTTTGGTTTAGATATTTATATGCAATGATTTGCAGTACAGTTTGAATGTTCATTGACTAATCATTATGGCTCCAATTTTTAATGTATTTCTTTACGTGCCAGATTAGATTTTTGATATTATTTTAATAATGAGAGAGTTACATTATTACTTTTATAGTTACATTTTAAATAATTTAATATCATTTAGTTTAGTTACACAAGACTGGACTGAATGCAAAACTGAAGGCACATGGGATAAAACTGAGTACAGACAAGACAGTAAATAATGATAGCAAATGGGGAAATCAGAATAAGCTGAGAAATGAGATAGAATGGAAAATAGTAGGAAAGGTTAGCAGCATCAAGTGTCTGGGAGATGTGGCTGAAGAGAAGGGAAGTCTGAATGATAAGATCAAAGTTAGAGTCAGAGGTGCTTTGTGCCAGCTGGCACAAACGTGTCAGGGGGTAATGTGCCAACAGATGAATGTCTAAAAATGCCAAAGTTTAAAAATAAGGTGTACAAAAAAGAGATGGGACACCAGTGCTTTTGTATGGCACAGAAACCTGGGTAATGAAGGCAGAGACACTGAGGAATTTTGAGGTGATGGTGATAAAGTGCCAAAGATGAATAATAGAATGCACACGGTGTGAATGATTAAAAATGAGAACAATTTAGCAGAAGCAAAAATAGCCCCAATTCTAGCATGTGCAGGAAAACAGAACACAGTTTTGTAAAGCAGATTTGGATGAGACAGGAGGAAAGCAAGAGGAGAATAGGACATCCAGCCAAGAGATGTATGGACTGTATGACAGAAAACGTGAGGTAGATGGGATTGTCATGCGTGTATACATACATATACAGTGCAATGAAAAATGTTTGCCCCCTTCCTGATTTCTTATTTCTTTGCATGTTTGTCACACTTAAATGTTTCAGATCAAACAAATTTAAATATTAGACAAAGATAACCCAAATAAACACAAAATGCAGTTTTCAAGTGATGATTATATTTATTAAGGGAAAAAAATCCAAATCTACATGGTCCTATGTGAAAAAGTAACTGCCCCCCGTATTAAATCAAGAAGTAACTGTGGTTAATCTCATTTTTGGAAAAGATGAGTTAAATTTCACAAGCCACACCCAGGCCTGATTACTGCCAGACCTGTTGAATCATGAGATCACTTAAATAGAACCTGTCAGACAAAGTGAAGTAGGCCAAAAGTTTCCAAAAAGGAAGACATCATGCTGTGATCTAAAGAAATTCCAGAACAGATGAGAAACAAAGTAATTGACATCTATCAGTCTGGAAAAGGTCACAAAGCCATTTATAAAGCTTTGGGACTCCAGCGAACCAAGGTGACAGCCATTATCCACAAATGGAGAAAACGTGGAACAGTGTGAACCTTCCCAGGAGTGTCCAGCCTACAAAAATTACCCCAAGAGCACAGGGACAACTCATCCAAGAGGTCACAAAAGAACCCAGAACAACATTTTGAGAACTGCAGGCCTCACTTGCCTCAGTTAAGGTCAGTGTTCATGACTCAACCATAAGAAAGAGACTGGGCAAAAATGGCATGCATGGTAGAGAGCCAAGGCGAAAACCACTGCTGACCAAAAAGAACATAACGGCTTGTCTCACTTTTGCCCAAAAACATCTTGGTGATCCCCAAGACTTTGGGAAAATATTCGGTGGACTGACAAAACAAAAGTTAAATTTTTTGGGAGGTGTGCGTCTTGTTACATGTGGCGTAAAATTAACACAGCATTTCAGATAAAGGACATCATGCCAACAGTCAAACATGGTGGCAGTAGTGTGATGGTCTGGGGCTGTTTTGCTGCTTCTGGACCTGGATGACTTGCTGTGATTTACGGAACCACGAGTTCTGCTCTCTACCAAAAAACCCTGAAGGAGAATGTCTGGCCATCAGTTCATGACCTCAAGCTGAAGCATACTTGGGTTCTGCAGCAGGACAATGATAAAAAACACACCAGCAAGTCCACCTCTGAATGGCTTAAAAAAAAAAACAAAAACAAAATGAAGGTTTTGAAATGGCGTAGTCAAGGTCCGGACTTAAATCCAATTGAGATGCTCTTGCATGACCTTAAAAAGGCGGTTCATGCTCAGAAACCCTCCAATATTGCTGAATTAAAACAATTCTGCAAAGAAGAGTGGGCCAAAATTCCTCAACAGCGATGTGAAAGACTCATTGCCAGTTATCGCAAATGCTTGACTGCAGTTGTTGCTGCTAAGGGTGGTACAACCAGTTATTAGGTTTAGGGGGCAATTACTTTTTTACATAGGGCCATGTAGGTTTGGATAGTTTTTTTTCCTTAATAAATAAAATCATCACTTAAAAATGCATTTTGTGTTTACTTGGGTTATCTTTGTCTAAAATTTATATTTAAATAACCAAATGTTCCACAAAATCAAAAAAATTAAGCCCACCAAAGCTTACCTGTTTACTCTTAATCACTTTAATCCAAAACAAAAGCAAAAACTCACAAAAGAAACGAAACTCCAACCTGCAAAACTTAGGCACTTTTCTTAATCCAAAAAAAAGTCGAAAAAGGAATAGAATGTTCAGGCAACAGCAGAAACCACGTTATTAAATAATTTAAAAACCAGCCATTAAAAAATAAGCCAAAAAGAAAACAAGAAATACTCCTATGAAAATAAAATTAGAACAGAACAAACTACTGATCATTCACATTTCATTAAGGCACTCAAAAACTAACATATACACATCTATAACAAAACAGCAAGTTAACTAATCTGACATACTGAAAGGCATGTAGTTTATACAAGTCTCATCCTGTGTCACATGCATCCACATCCTGAAATACTTTCACTGATCACATCCATCATAAAACAAAAATACAAGTCATGTCATGTCTTCTTGAAGTCAACTCTGATGTCACATCATGATGTCATAATATACTTCACATAAAATCACATAAAATTGTGTCAAAAAATAAAAAATATTTCTGAACATTCATAAATTATAAAAAATCACAAAAATATAAAATGTAATAAAAATAACATTAAAAAATTTAAAAATCAAAAAAATATAAAAAAAAATTTATATAAAAATATAATAACTGACTAAACTATAACATTTCTAAATAAACTTCTAAAGCTGCATTCCATCTTAAATGCAATTAATAATATAAATATCTATCATTAATAGTCCTAAAGTAAATGCATACTGCACATATATTATTTAAAATACATTGCATATATTATAAAAAAATAAACTCATAATGGCATATTTAAAATACTTAAATTAATATAGTATTAAATAAGAATGATTAGCAAAAATCATATAGAAAATGTTATCAAATGCTGTAAGATAATTTAAATCAAATTATGACTATACAAAATATGTATTAAAGAGACTGCATAATAAATTATGTGTAACCAAAAATCATAATAAAATAGTAATGTAATTACGAAAGATGTCAGAAGTGATAACAAAACATTCAAAGAACATATATATGGGAATAATAAAAACAAAAATGAAATAAATAAAACACATGAGAATCATAAATGTATAATAAAACTCATAAATCATGATAATGTGTGAGAGACTGGATTGCATATCAATACTGGATCACTCAACAACTTCAAGTAAAATAAAAGAAACAATATGGAACAAAATACAATATGTGTAAAAATGACAAAAATGTAACAGTAGAAGGAAAAAAAAGAAAAGAATGGTAAAAATACCCAGCAAATACATATGAAATTAAAAATGGGAAAGTAAAAAACAACCATATCAAAATAAAAGAAATTTCAATTATGGAAAAAGCTGAAAAGCTGGGTTTGATGTTTCCTCTGGGTTTGATGCCTTTAAATAAAATCTCAATGTCTTCTCACATATGGAACAAAATTGTTAAAATCGGCATGAAAAAAAATGTTGCTGTCTTGGTATTTGAAAAACATTGTGAAAGAGTACTAAGAACATCTGCATAAATGACTTGATTCTTCTTTAGGTATCATGAAACAGAGCATTTGAGTAGATGCCTACTTCCTCTAAAGGAAGCAGGCAGTAGGTGTTCATCAATCTAGCAGTCTGATTATCAGATTTAATAGTACATTTTACACAAGATGTAAATAGGTTTGATTGAAATGATATCACAAAAACAATTGGAAAATCTTAGTAACAGTACATAGTGACATATCTAAAATATCTTGCATTTTACCATAAATAAAATGATAATAACAAGTTCTAAAATAACAATACAAAATGATGGTTTATTATGCCACTAAATGATTCAAGTAGATAAAAATAATGAAAAAACTACAAAATAAAACATGTATTGAAAAACAAATAAAAAAAAATGCCAAAATATATTCATAAAAGAAACTGATTATTTCAATAATTTATTATTACTGGACAAAAAAAATTCTCGCCTTCTCTAGTATTTATGTGGGAAGACGAATAGTTTTTTTGAAGGGAACTGTAGCAATATAAATAATTTAAGGCACGCAGATAAACAAAAATAGTAATTAGTAGTTATGAGTTCTTTAATATAATTATTAAATACACAAAAATATCCAAATTCACATTTTGTTCTCTAAATTTCAATAAGGTAATCTCTCAGTACAAAGATATAATTTTTTAACAATACCGGAACAGAGAGATTCATAGCAAAGAAGCAGGATTTACATGTTGGAGAAGAGAGAGGCCAATAGTTGAATCAAAACAGAAGCTTCAAAAGAAGAAATCCCACTTAGGCTTTATCTCAAACCCCCTTTACTTCTACTTGGCTTCAGTTTTTTTTGTACTTATATTTACATTTATCCTTTTTCCCCCCATTTTTTCCTTTGTATAAAACTATTATTTTTGTATTTTACTCTTATTTTTTATTAGGATGCCAATGTTATTGATGATGTTGATATATTCCATTTCAATAATATTTCTATGTGATTATACTTGTTTGATTTTTATCTCTTTTTAGTATATTTATTATTTTTTATGTTATTTATATTTTTATATCACATATTTTTGCACATACATATTTTTATGTTACAGATATTATGATATTATTATTATATATATTATATTTTTTTGAAATTTTTTTGCTGTTGTAGATTTTGATTGATTTTGAAACACAACATAGATATGTTAAATATGTAGATCTTATATGATTGATCTTTTAATATATCATATTTTAAACAATTATATTAATACATACTATTTACATCTGTATGTTTATTAATAATTTTTTATTTTTGATAAAAAATACAGCGATATATTTTAATAGCACTATTATAAGTCAATTTTTATTATAGATAGTATGTAATTGTGAAATACATTTTTTAGTATATACATATTTATGTGGTTATTTTATATAAATAATTATTTTTTTTTATTTGCATATATTTATGCAGCATTGTTATACAAAGATATTTGAACATTTTATATTTGAATTATTTTACACTGTTTTTAAATACAATAGCTTAATATAAATTTTAATTATAAACAATTTATTTTAAAAATTTTTTTTTTTATTATTTAGTTTGAAATATAATTTATAGCCTGTTTTTTTTACAAAAAGTGATGTCAGTTTAAATATTTTATTATGTATAGATAAATTATCAGAGTTGACTTCAGGATGTGCAAACAGGATGATGTATTTAGTTGACTCTAGCATTTTGCAATAAAGTGACATGCCTCTGTCTTTTTTTGTGTGTCAATATGAATGAAGATTCGTTTTGTTAGCTCTAGCACTTGATTATTATTTTAACATAGCGTGGTTTCTGTATTACCAATTAATTTTGACACATGCTGTTTTTTTTTTTCATAACATCTGTGGTGCGTGCTGATGAGTTGTGAGATATGATGGTTATTCTATGGTGACCTGTTGAATTTGAAATATAAGAAAAAGTTATAGCTGTTCTTTTAAACAGCATTACAGATTAATTTTGTGTTACACGCTCGTGTACGACTGACTTTAATTGAACACAGCAAGTATACTTACATTTAATTCTGTTTTTTTTGTTGCATTTTATAAGTCTTGTTTATTATCAGGCGAACAGAGTGTAGTGAGCATTATTCTTTGTTTTTAAAATTTATATTTGTTTGATGATCTGAAACATTTAAGTGTGACAAACATGCAAAAAAAATAAGAAATCTGGAAGGGTGCAAATACTTTTCCATTGCACTATATATACAGGGGATATAAAAAGTGTACACACCACTGTTTAAATGCCAGGTTTTTGTGATATAAAAATGAGACCCAATAAATCATTTCAAAACTTTTTCCACATTTAATGTGACCTATAACCTGTACAATTTAAGTGAAAAACAAATCTGTTAGGGGAAAAAATATAAAAAATAAAAATCTTACAATAAGCTGGTTGCATAAGTGTGCACACCCTTAAACTAATACTTTTTTGAAGCACCTTTTGATTTAATTACAGCACTGAGTCTTCTTTGGTACACACCTGCCATCAATTAAAGACTCCAATTAACTCCAAATAAAGTTCAGCTGTCCTAGTAGGATTTTCCTGACATTTACTCAGGTGCCCGCTACGGCAAATGCCATGGTTCACAGAAATGTTACAAAGCATCAAAGGGATCTCATTGCTGAAAGGTATCAGTCAGGGGAAGGGTAGAAAACTAAATCCACAGCATTGGATATACCATGGAACTCAGTGAAGACAGTCATCAAAAAGTGGAGAAAATATAGGAGAACAGTGACGATGCAAAGAAATGGAGGTCCCTCCAAAATTGATGAAAAGACAAGATGAAAACTGGTCAGGGAGGCTGCCAAGAGACCTACAGCAACACTGAAGGAGCTGCAGGAATTTCTGGCATGTACTGGTTGTGTACTACATGTGACAACAATCTCCTGTATTCTCCATATGTCTGGACTATGAGGTAGGGTTGCAAGACAGAAGCCTTTTCTTACAAAGAAGAACATCCAGACCCAGCTAAAATTTGCAAAATAATACATCATGTCTCCCAAAAACATGTGGGAATATGTGTTATGGTCTGATGAGACCTAGGTTGAACCTTTTGGCTATAATTCCAAAAGGTACGTTTGGCGCAAAAACAACATTTCACATCATCAAAAGATCACCAGCCCCACAGTGCTGGAACTGGGGCTTTAGCCAAGGTGGAGGGAATTATGAACAGTTTCAAATACCAGACACTTTTGGCCCCAAACCTTCAGGCGTCTGCTAGAAAGGTGAAGATGAAGAGGAATTTTACCTTTCAACATGACAATGACCTCAAGCATACATCCAAATCAACAAAAGAATGGCTTCACCACAAGAAAATTAAAGTTTTGGAATGACCTAGCCAGAGCCCAGACCTAAATCCAATAGAAAATCTGTGGGGTGACTTGAAAAGGGCTGTGCACAAGAGATGACCTCAAAATCTGAGAGATTTAGAGCACTTTTGCAAGGAAGAGTGGGCAAATATTTCCAAGACAAGATGCCATGCTGATAGACTCCTACCCAAGAAGACTAAATGCTGTAATTAAATCAAAAAGTGCTTCAACAAAGTATTAGTTTAAGGGTGTGCACACTTATGCAACCAGTTTTATTGTATGTTTTTTATTTTTTATATTTTTCCCCTAACAGATTTGTTTGTTTTTCGATTGAATTGTACAGGTTATAGGTCACATTAAAGGTAGGAAACGTTTTGAAATTATTTAGTGTGGTCTCATTTTTTTATATCACAAAAACCTGGCATTTTAGCAGGGGTGTATACACTTTTTATATTTAGTGTGTGTGTGTGTGTGTGTGTGTGTGTGTGTGTGTGTGTGTGTGTGTGTGTGTGTGTGTGTGTGTGTATATATATATATATATATATATATATATATATATATTTATATATATGGTTTCACTTCATAATCTCGAATTACTGAAATCCCGAATTTCAGTAACCCGAGACTATAAAGTTGAACCATTCACAATACCAAAACCCACAATCCTGAATCACACAATCACGAGCATACATACACCAGACACCACATAACACACACCATTCCATCCACAGCACACACACCACACAGCCACCCCCACACCCCCCTACTTATATATACCAACTCCAAGATCGCACATAACATTAAAAAAAAAAAAAAAAAAAATCATACCACGGCATCCTCCACTAGCTCGCACATAAATACACATCACACACACACAAACACCAATAAATCCAACACTCACATTCACACTTACACCTCCCTACCCTTACCCACATATACAATGCACAAAAACACACACTCACCTGCAATTTCAGGCACCATAACACTACATGCAACATACCGGAAATGAATAAGTGCGGATTCGAGATATTCGAATTTGCTCTTATGCACTTTCGGCATTCTGGTTTTCGGCTTCATGGTCTCGGGTTACTGAAATTCAGGATTTCAGTAATTTGAGATTATGAAGTGTAACTATATATATATATATATATATATGTATATATATTTATATGTGTGTGTGTGTGTATATACATATATATATATATATATATATATATATATATATGATAAATAGATATGGGTCTACCTGAAAAAATCGAAAGCCCACAATATCAAAGACCAAATCATCAAGACGAAAGCATCAAAACCTCACTTCTAAGAATGACTGGATCAGCAAATCCATTCTCAGAGGCCTGAATAGTTTTGAAGTGTTAAAAGAGCTAACCTCCAAGTTATCATTGCCAAGTAGAATGATACGGTACGACTTGTTATGACCCCCACCCTTTAAGTACCACATCATTCTGGTGTTGCCTGTAATCACCTGAGGAGGTCCTAGTTGCCAAAGATGATGTAAGGTTTTACAGGTTGAATCACAGCCAGCATTTCTTTGACATTTATGTGCTTTTGTCTGTCTGAATTGTCCCACAAATCTTGTACTTTTACTCCCATAGAAGCTTGACTCCAAGCAAAATCTGAGACGTCTGTTAAGACCGATTGCTTTGGGGTGGGAAGAAAGAAAGGAAGTCCTGGATTGAGAGCCATCTGATCGCCTCACTACTGTAGATTTACTAATCGTTGCACTGGGATTTAAAAATCGGGGGGGTCCTGGGCCCATGCACTTTTAGGCAAGATTTCCTTATGTTTATCTGAAATTAAATCCATTTCATAAGTGTTCTGCAGGAACAAGCTTTATGACACCTGCTTCTAACATGTTGGAGTACCTGTGGAAACAAGTCAGTTTGGTTTGCGGGGTGGAGAAGATTCCCTGAAAGCAGGAGAAGAATCTATCCATTGCCAGCTGTAACCTTCCTGAATCACATTTATAAACCATCTGTTTGAAATTATCTGACACAAAACTGCAGAACAGATTACTTGAAATTGGAATTGGAGGATGAGGAAAAGAGGCCAGGTCTCAGCCATAGTCATTCTGAAGATGTTTTTTCAAAATTCCATTGTTTTTTGGGTTTGGGGTTGTTATCCTTTAATCATTTTCTCTTGGATGCCTCCTTGTTATTAGGCTGCATTCTATGTCTATTCTGTCCTATGAAAGGGGCAAAGGTTTAAATTAAGAAGGGAAAAATATGGAAACCTGAAAAATCCTAGAAACTCATTACATTAATTTTCTGTCATCCCAATGTTTGAGTACCTGAGTAGCAAGACGCTCAAACAAAACTTCTGAGTCTAGAGCAGAACTCAAAAGTTTTGCATTAAGTCATCTGAAAAGTTTTGTTTACGTACATACCAAAAACAAATCTCCTCAAAACAGTACCTTTAGCAGAAGTCCTGGAAACAATATCAGCACAATCATACACACTCTTTAAGGCATTTTTTTAGAAACATGAGACAAGTTAGACAAACTCTGATTAAAAGAAGACCTACCTTCAGGGATCAGGAAGAAGAAAATTCTTCCAAAGTTTTGGCCCATTTCAAAATCAACTTCCTCATATAGCCCTGAAGTTCAAGATTCTGAAGGTTAATGCAGCAGAAGAAACTCTCTTACCTTTTCTAACCATCTCCCCTTCTTATCCCCAGGTACTGGGTTGGAGGAGGCAAGGTTCTTTTTTCCTCTGATTGAGGCTAAGGGGTGAATGCAGAAGTATCAACTGTAAGATGAGAACACAGAAATTTATTTACATAAGAAACTCTACATAATTTATGTACTTTTTTAGGAACTGATTGGAGAGAATCAGGAGAATTAAAGGCAGCTTTTAATGCATCCTCAAAAGCAGAAACAGGGATCTCTTGTTCAAGTAAATTACAGTATATGCCCAACTCTGGGGGGAACAGCTGTTGGGCCACTGCACACATTTCCCAAGCAAATACATCCCTTTGTCTGGGAATAGTCTCAGAAAAGGAGAAACTTTCCACTGGTACAACTTTGGGCTCACTATCAACAGAATCCAGAGTCCTGGGCTAAAGAATCCTGGGGTGAGTAAACCCTGTCTCTATCAACATCAGTTTCATCAGAAAATGAATGTTTTGCTTTAAAAACAGGAGCAATAGCATTAGAAGAAGACATATAGCACCCAGAGTTGACTGACCAAAATAAACTCCTGGCTCGGGTAATAGCATAATTTTCATAAACAGGAACCATTTCTCTATTTTCAATATGATTAACTCTGTTTCTTTTTGTCTAGGTATACCCCTAAGGGTTGAATGAATAGGGGGCAGCATATCATCCCAAACAAAAGGTTGCTTTCTCCAGACACCTCAAAGTATCTCCCATATCCAAAAGGGATGGTTCTCCCACGCCCAAGCAGGGCACTAGAACAGCTGCATAGGATGTGTCTGACCCCCCCCCCCCAGTCCATAGTAGCCAGCAAGACCACACTAGAGGGATATGAGGAGATACATAAGTGGTCTGAAGAGCCAGCAGTGGCCACTGCAGAGTCACCCACTGGCAGGTGAGGCATAGTAACAGCCTGCATGGGAAGCACAGGTTTGTGTTTTGTTTCTTCTTTTTAGGTACAGTAGGAGAAGGCCCAGCAGGACCAAGGTAAAAATCCATGATGTAGCCAGTAGAAAAGCCTGTTTGCTGGTAAGATATGCCTAAAGGAGTCTGTTTGGTTAAGATGTCACTAGTATGCATAAACAGCATGAAACCCTTCCAGTCTAATCAAATCTACCCCCATAATAAAGTAAGACAAGCAAGCACACTAGAATTCCCCTGTTAGAATATAGAATTAAATAAATTAGCTTCTTTGTAAAATAGCATAGAACATTCACAAATAACCCCATTATGTTCCTGGAAAAATTCTTTCTGACTGTCCAACAACACTTTGAAAAACAAAAATACACTTTCAGATTGCTTTTTGAGGTTTTTAGATGGTGAGAAGTTGTCTATCATTAGAACGAAGGGGTCTGTTTGGGTGATAGGAAGGAAGAATAGAGCTTAGTGCAGGGCAGGAATGGGGTTTATAAATGATGTTGTGGCAGTAACTAGTTGTATGAAGTCCAGGTAGTGGGGTAGTTAAAGCCAGTTCAGACTTTTAAGGGCCCTGAACTTATGTGTATAGTATTGTTTATTGTTAGCAAATCAAGCAAATTTGTTATAGTATATTTCAAGTTTAGTTCTAACAGATACCTGCAAGTTAAGGACAAGGGCACCATATAAGAGTGGAGGAAGTAAGAGGTTGATAAGGTGGTTTCAGCAGATTTAATAAGAATGTTTTATGTCTATAGAGAATTATAAGCTTCTGGTGAATTTTTTATATTAATTTGAATGTGTAGTTCAAATCTGAGGTTGTCATCAATTGTCACACCAAGCAGTTTTGTATGGGATACAGTTCCTACCTCGCATTAAGTGAGAAGATTTTGAAGCCAAATGTGTCCTTTAATTGTGCTTTGGGGAGGAAGAGATGTTTCTTTTTTGGGGATAAACTTTTGGCTAGGCTTGTAAGGGCCCCAGGGCCATTAGCCTAGTAACCTCCTATGATCCTATAGGAGTAGCTTTGCTTTCTGGAGTTGAGTAATAACTGGGCATTGTAAAGCTTGTTTTCAATGGAGATGAAGACTTCTTATGTGACTTCAAGAAGATGCACCACAAAATACAGCAGTATATCTGAGGATTAGCACTATCTGTTTGGAGGATTCTAGTCTCACTCTAAAAATGTTTTTTTTTTTCTTTAAGGTCATAGATGGAGTGAATATACATGCAAATGTCTCAAACATCGAAATAATGTTTGGTCAGTCTGCATGACAGACTGTTAAATGGCACACATTTATGTCCAAGTTTAACCATGGAACCATGAAGTAGATAACCTTTAGATGTTCTACCCAGATTGCTCGTACAACGGAATGTCACTGGGGCTTTTGCAGCCTTAATCATAATTCTGCTATATAATGGTCAATAATGTTCCAGCTGAAGGACAGTGAGCACCCCACTATTGAGACTTCATACAAGAAGCTACTGCCCACAACATCATTTATAAATCCAATGCCTGTCCTGCACTAAGCTTTATTCTTCCTTCCTATTATCCAAACAGACCCCTTTGTTTTTATGATAAACAACTTCTCACCATCTAGAAACCTCAAAAAGCAACTGGAAATAGCCTTTGCTGTTACTCTGTTGCCAAAAGTGGAATTTTATTCCACAAGCTGCTAGAACTGCAACTTACCATCCTTCCTTCAAGCATCTTCTGAAAGACCACATATCAAGCTCATAGTTGTGCTCAAGCTACACCTCTAGCTGAACATCAATCTTGTCTACTTTTCTGCAATCCTGTCTATATAGATTCTCTACCCATCACCACTTCCTCATCTTCACCTGGCTACCGTAGCCTCTCTACCACTTCACATAACCTCTTCCTATCACCTCCTCCACATTTTTACTAATCTATTCTAATCTCCCCCCATTACAATTAAAATTAAACTAAACACATGACTTTTACTTATATTGTGTGTTGCCTAAAGGATGTCTTCCTGAATTGTATACAGTTTCTCATAGATGCATTAAGGTCGGAAAGTAAAGAACATTCCTAAAGCAACAAATTTTTTAAAGGAAGTTTATCTCATTGTAATTGCTGGACAGGAGGAAGTGCAGATGGAACACACCACAAACGCTGAAGTACATTATTTTATAGAAAAAACATATGCATAGTAACATCAAAGCATGGACAAAATTAATGAGAGTGCATATCAGGAGACACATTAGAAAACATTTCCTTACAATATGAAAAGGGTCAACTGCAGTACCTGCTACTGGGAGTGATAGCTGTCAACACAATAATGGGTTTGGAATAACAAAGGGAAACTACCGTTCAGATATAATGAGCATCAGAGCTGCAGTAAAAGAAATGTGACTTCACAGGCTTATGGGGACAGCAAGGAACATGGGTCCTCAGCCTGGCTATCTACATAAGAAAGACAGCTCTACAGACATTGTTTGAACATGGCGAAATTAACATTTAAAGCAGATATTTACAGTACATCATATAAGTACTTCAGAATAATCATCTCCTTTGAGTGTGAATTTCTAACTGGCAGCACGCAGCCTTTTGAGCAAGCCATATTACACTCATTTAAATTCCAGCATAGTTCACTCCCTGTTATGACTTATTGCACAACTAAAGCAAAGAATAAAAAGGGAGGCAACCTGAATTGTAAGACAGCATTGAGCAAGAGCTGGTTCAATGAGAAACTCCTGTCAATATGTTACTTGTGAAACAGCCTCCACCCACACAAAATGTGCAATAATACACTGAAAAAGAGCCACAGGAACTTTGAATGCCTTTGGAGGCTGGATAGCACCCTACTAATCCTTACTGCATTCTGTGAATGTGAAAAATCTCTTAAATAGTTGAAAATTATTGCTGAAGTATGAATCCCAAACCTAAGTGAGACATATTTCTTCTGTTCTCTTCATGATACACATGTACTCTGCCTTTGGTTTGTCATATCTTTGTACTAGTCTGCTTTGAGGATAGGTATACTTAAGCGTAGTAGAAAAATGACTATATGTTACTTTAATATGTTACCTGCTTTCTATACAGGTACCCTCCCCCATACTTTTCAACTATCAAAACTTTTGCCTCATACTTTTGATCTGTGTTCATAAAACATGCAGTCTTCTGGTAAATCACTGAGGATTGAAGTCATTTGAATTTCCGACTTTATATCCTTCGGAAAATGCATGCTAACGCAAATCATGTTATTCTAACAACTTTTTTAAGCTTATAAGAGTAATATTAAAAATGTGCCCTATTTTAGGGCCTTTCCCCCCATTATTATAGGCTTTGTCCAGATTTCTTGTGCTAGGAGGTTGGGAGATATACTTCCCTCTAGTGAAAATGTGAGGTAAAACAACTGCTATAGCAGGAAATGCCTAGTGGAGTGGGATAAGTGTGGGGACAAGGCACAAAGTTAGAGGCTGACAATGCACATAAGCCTTAGAAACCAGGTAATGGTTGCAAGTTCTGGCTGATGCACGGTATGGAATAGTCCAAGACGAGTCATACAAACAAGTGCCATATTATATTTTTTAAGCAATCTTGAAGTCCTCAGGCACAGGCTGATTTAGGACAACCAGAATGTTAAGTATGTAGTCAGAAGCTTATCAAAATGTGAAACAGTTCCATTGTTACCTGGACTTTGACCTCTGACCTATAGTCTGCTGCACCCCCACTCATATATATTTCAAAATACAGTACAGGGACGCAGTGAGCCATTTGAGTTTCCACTGCCGCACAGAAAGGTTAACAGGGGGTATGGTAGGCAAGGAAGACAACCATGTCCTAGTACGGTTAAGCTAAACTTTTGCCAGAATGTTAAAGAAAATCAGACATTTAAAAATATTTCTTTAGTCATTAGCTGCTAGAATAGTCTAGAAATGTTAAGTCCTATAAATGGTACTGGCAGCTGTAAAAGAAACTGGGGAACTGAAAAAGGATGCCCAGCAGTCAAAGCCATATCAGTATATAGTGCTGTTCTGAAGGTACCCTAGAAGAAAGAGAGTTCAAAAATTCTGCTATAACAGAAGGATGGCTAACATCTACCAAGAATAAGAAATCATTAGAATCTGGAAAACCACTCCATGCATTGTGCATCTCATTAAAAATGTTTCATCTTAGGCTAGCATACCATGCAAAATAATCAATAAAGATAAGATTAATGCATATAACTTTCCTAGTGAAAAGAAAAAAAATAGGATGTAATCACTGAAATAAGTTGGGACACCCATTTTAACAACATCAGCAACAGACAGGTAACCACTTTAATATATCATGGTGACTATGTGTTAAGAGTATTTCCATTTTCTGCCATGTAAGTTACACAAAGAAATGTGACAAAATATCACTATCATGGCTTCTTTCCACATGAGATAGGAAATACTAGAAAACAGTGAAGCTTCTGCATAATATCAATGTTGGACTTGAGGCAAATAAATCATGGAAAGCTATATTGCAATGCACATTTCTACATTTGTGGATTATATCAAATCCCAGATTTAAATGCATCTCAAAAGAACAGTTTCAATAGGCCTGAAAGCATCAGTGAATCACATTTGTTGGGAGTGAGACTTAAAAGATGGCATTTATGACAGATTCTGGAGATTTCTCATCACTGACTATATCCATACCCATAGGAGCACATAACAGCAATTCCTACTGTACTGTAAGTTCATTTAATATCTTTCATGAAGAGATATTAAATGAACTGGTACAAGGTTCCCCTCTGCTGGGCCACACCATTACTTGGCAATTCTAAGTGCAACTGCTGAGACTGTCTGACATCTGGATCTAGTTACTTACTTGCCTGAGTCAAAGTGCTGCATATGCTTCTTCATGTGCAGCTGCAGGAATGGTATGGACAATTAAAAAGTGGTTTTGTCTAGATGGAGCTTCAGCAGTCATCTACTCATGTGGAATGCATCACATAATGGTAGGGTATCAATAGCAACTCTCAAACCATAGTCCTTGGCAACAGCAAATAGTCCTCAACTTTCATTTTGAAGGGTAAGTGCAATTTTTACTTGAATTTTCTCAAATAAATACTTTTAATAACCGGACTAAATGTTAGGCCAAGCTGAGTGCAGAATGTTATCTACAGTGCTTTCGGTTGAACTGAAAGTTTTTAACTTTTTTACATTCTGTGTACTATAGTTTAATCATTGTTCTGGTTTGGATTTATCTGTCTGTTGTTGTCCTTTTTGCTTTCTGAAGAGTGCTACTCTGGGCTGGCCTTCAGAAATGCTTGTGTCAGTCCTGGTGAAAGTCAAGGAAATAGTATTTTTTTGGATCACTTCTTGGGATACAATGAAAACTTCTGGATAAAACAACTGGGTAATGTTCTAGATGGAAGCAGTATGTTTTCATAAAACAAATGGTTGGTCAATGTGCTTGCTATCTGGAATTGAGAGCTTGATTTGTCAGCTGTGCACAGCTAGCTTGTGGGATGGCTTTGATGTGGTTGTGGTCTTTGAACTTTATATCTTCTTGGCGACAGATACTAGCATTTTATTCATACAGCTATGAACTTTTATCTGCAAGGTTCTTAGCGGCTTTTTTTCTCATTGCTAACTACTTTTACACAGAGTGAAGCTGTCTCCAGATACAAGCAATTAACCCCAAGAGTTCTGGACATTCTTTGCTAAGTGAAATGCAACATTTAAAGGTACAATGGCAAGGAATTCAGTAACAAAATCTGAAATTAATGGACGTAAATAAGCAATAGTATCTCCCCAGCTGCCATAATACTTTAATGTATTTAATAAAAAAGTGCAAAGTTCAGTTTTATTTAAAGGTGGCCAGTGCACTTTATCTTAGCGTTAAAGTTAATGTTTTCGAAAATTATGCAATCAGTTTTTCACATTGGGCGGGGATGGGGAGTGGTGTTAAAGCATGTAAGTGGGAACACAGGCTGTAACATAACATGTGCCTTTAGTATGAGTAGCCTTAATTTTAGATTAGATAATGCCTATGAGAGAAGCTGTCAATTTAGGACAATTGTTCATATCTGGAGGGTTAAACTTAATTTGAAAATGCACATAGGTTTGTATGTTTGTTTTAAGTTAATAAGGAAGGGATGGGGATGTTTTTAAAATGTATTTAGTTTTGTTTGAAGGTTTTCATTAAAGCAAAAATTCTTGAGAAATGCGACATGGGTTCAAATGACTGTATAAAAGATCAGCCTGCCAAACAGTATTCTGTACATGTAAGACAAAAGTTGGAAATACACATTAAAAAAAACTGCCATGCACATTCGATGGGAACAATAGCTTTTTATCATAATGGCTATATTATCTTGGAATTGAAAAGGTTTTACAGTTCTAGACAAAAAAGAAAGTGTATTTAATCACATTAAAAATGCAGCATGCAAATAGATATACAACAGGAGACATATTTGTACTGACTACTAAAAAGAATCTAATAGTTGTAGAAGAGGGGGAAAAAGATACTATTGGTAGATTTGTGTTAGTATAGGGCTACTGGCAAGGGAAGAGGATTACACTGGCATTACAGAGCTTAACAAATTTATGGAACAAATAATCATCTTTCAGCAGGGAACATTACTTGTAGGTTGGGACTGGAAATTGATTTGCAATAAGAATATACCAAGGGACCTAGAAGGGAAATTATAACAAAAGAGTATACACTTCTGAAAACAATTATGAAAATATTTGGTATGGAAGACATGCCTTTAGTGGTAGGAACTCAGAATTAATTTGCATATTATTCCACAAGGTACAGCAACTAGGCTAGACTGGATAGAATTTCTTTTTCACAGGAGCATGTGCATTTAACTGAAAGTTTCAACACTCATCCAACAACAGTTCCAGATTTTATGGTACATGTATGCACTGTTTGGCAGGTTAATCTTTTATACAACTGTTTCTTGTCATCTCCACTTGAGCCTATGCAAAATTTTGCAGAGCTTTTTATTTTACTGAAAACACTCAAGCACACACACACCCAACTAAGAAAAATGCAGGGTAATGAAGTAAAAATGAGACACTGGGGTTTTCCCACCAACCTGTTAAAATGGGAGAGAAATTCGAGAAATGGATAGTGGAAATGATTTAAGAGCTAATAGGGAAGATAGATGTCTCTTCAGAAGTGATAGCTAGTGAGTGGGATAAAGTGAAAACGGAGTTGAAATATAGGGTTGTAATAAGAATGAGATATGGTTAAGAAGCAATATAAATTATTTACAGGGGTTAAAAAGATTAAAATATTGCAGAATAATGGGAATCTCACAGAATAGGAACAGGAGCAACTGCAGAGTTCTAAAGAGAAAATAAGGGAGCATTTGGATGATATACACGAGTTTAGAAAGTTTGCTGCTAAGCAACTATTTTTGATGTGAATTCCAGAGCACAAAAACTTTTAGCACAATGACTTAGGCAAAAGGAAGTAGTAGAAAGGGTTGTTGCCAAACACAAGGAGCCTATGACAAGACAAAAAAAAAAAAAAAACAGAGATCCTATAGCGGTATTAGAGTTATTTAGGAAATCTGGTGAAAATTTGTATAAAGCAGAAGAATGTGGAAACCAAAAAGGAGCACAAATGGAAGGATTTATGGAAGATTTAATTATGCCAAGATCAGAGGTTCAACAAGTAACAGTTAAGATATGAGAAAATTAGATAAAATGGTGATGTATAATCAATCAGTAGGGAAGTCTCTAGGAATAGATGGTTTCCTGCGGAAGTTTGGAATTTCGAAGGAAAAAAGTGATAATGATCTGGAAGACTTTTTATAGTAGTATTTTAAAGTGGGGGAAGCACCAGCATCTTGGCAGAAAGCCGTGCTGGCTGTATTACCCAAAAAAATAAAGACCTGTTAGACCCAACTTCATATTGACTCATTTCAATTCTAAACCATGATTATGAAGTGCATATGTTTATACTAGCTAAAAGATTGGCAAAGGTGTTGCCAAAATGGATAGATATGGATCAGTGCAGTTTTCTGGAGGGGAGGCAAACAGCTGGCAACATTAACACAACAATGATGATTCAGAGAAAAGCAGAATACATGAAAATACTACTGTTGTTGGTGGGTCTTGATGAAGACAAGGCATTCATCAGAGTAAGCTTGGATTTTATGAGTATGGCAAAGGAAGCATTTGCATTCTCTGATACAACAATAAGTTTAATTAGGATGATATATGAAGGATGGGAGGCAATAATTAAAGTGTGAAGGTTCCTATCAGATATGCTGTGCCTGAACTGAGGAAACAGGGAGGGGTGTCCTCTTTCCCCTTGGTTATTTGCTTTATATTTAGAGCCACTGGAAAAGAAAATAAGGGACTCAAATTCAAGGATATGACTAGTATGATGATTAAAAAAATGGCTTTATTTGCAGATGATATTTTGTACCTGATAAATTCAGAAAAAGGCATTTCTGTGTTGTGGAATATTTTTAAGTCTTTTCAGGATACAAAATGAATGAAGATAAAAAGCCTAAAGCTAAACATCATGTACCCACACACAGACTGGTTCAGAAATACCCATATTTATGGAGACATAAGATGAAGCATTTAGGGGTATAGAGTAAAAAAAGACTTCAGTTATGGCAGCTAAGGATAAATGGAAAGACACTAAACAAAATATAATACAAAAACTGAGAAACTGGGAATGCTTGTTTATGGATAAGGAAAGTAAGATACAAGCTGCGAACATGTGTTTTGGCCTTTTAGTTTTATACACAGGTCAGGCATATTTTTATCAACCACAGAAGAAGCTGTGGATAATAATAAAGAGTTGAAGTAATTTATCTGGGAGGGGAAAAGATCAATAGTTAAACAGGATAAAATGATTCTGCCAAAAGTATGAGGTGGGTTTAGGATTATCTGATTTTAAGGCATATTTTAGAGCTACACAGTTAAGGCTTATATACATATCATAAGAGAAGGGTATATATTTAAAGTGAAAAGGGATGATGATGATGAAATGTCGGGGGGGGTCAAGAAATAAGAAGAGAATGGGATTTTGGATACAAAACCTTTTTTTTCCTTTTAAACAAGAAGCATCTTTATTATAGGTTCATAGGTTCATAGGTAAGTACTAGGCTATCTGCCCAAGGACATATGTAAGCCTAGTCAGAATGTGTTGGCTTTCACCGACCCCTTAGATTAGTTCCCTGTGCCTCTGTTCAGCAGAGCCATTAGTTCCCTGTGCCTCTGTCCAGAAGAGCCACTGCAGTGATCCCCAGGGTAAATTTTCTGTTTCCCATCCACTCGCCAAGGTTTCTCTTGAAGAGTGTTAGTGAGGGGCTCTGCCTAATGTAGATTGGAATCCTGTTCCAAAGCATGGGGAGTCTCTGGGACAGGAATCTATCCCTCCAGCAAGTCCTATTTATTGTTATGGTGAGGTTTAGATCTCTAGAGGGTGTGGCTGTCGGGGATTTGTTTTTTTAGATGGAGCATGTCCATCAATTCTGGGTTGGACATGGCCTTGTATATCAGGCAGAGATCACCTCTGAGTAGGCAATATGCAACCGAGTACAGCTGGAGTTTCTTCAGTCAGGCTGCATAGGGCATCTGTTTGAGGTCAGTAATCCTCTTGGTGAGGTACTTCTGTGGTCTTTCCAGCCATTGCAGGTGTCTTGTAAGATACATCCCAATTGGGGAGTTGTACTCTATGATGGATCCGATGAGTGATAAGTTGAGGGGCACAATAACCTCTTTTGTTCCAGATGCGAACCCTTTTGTGATTAGGTGGGCCACATAGAAGGATTTTCTAAACACCTTGGCAATATGATTATCAAAGGAGATATTACTATCTGCTTGGGTCCCCAGATCCCTTATTTCATTTTCTGTACTTAGGGGACTACCACGTATGTGGTAGTTTGCGGGTACTTTGTTTTTCCAAAGGGGATGACTATGCACTTTTTGGCATTTAGTTTGAGGCCATGATTTTGACACCAGATATCAGTCTCAGTGAGACCCTTCTGGAGGATGTCTGTATCAGCCGGAGAGTCAGTTATAGCCCCCAGTTTGCAGTCGCCTGCAAACTTGGTCAGCCATAGTCCTCCTGTGCTTGCCTGTACTTCTGAGTAGTAGTATACTGAACAGGAAGGGTCCCAGGACTGAACCCTGGGAGACGCCACTTGTAACCGGTTTAGAGTCGGACCTAGAGCCTGCAACTCTCACCGTGTGGGTTCTATCCGTGAGCCAATTGGCAACCCATCACGTGACGTAGGGGTTTATGTTCAGGCTGGTGAGCTTGTCTATAATACCAGAATGGGGAATGGTGTCGAAAGCCTTTGCGAGGTCTAGGTAAGCTGTGTGGATCTCCTTTCCCTCATCTAAAACCTTGGTAACTGTCTCAAAGAAGTCCACCAGGTTTAGGAGGATCTTCCCTTAAATTAATTTGTTAATTAATCAATTAGATTATCATGTATGACATAGGCCATGTTACATTAATATAAATGAAAATAAACCATACTGATACAATCTCAATTCCAATCATTACACATTCCAAACCATGCCGACACAACTGTAGCTGCAAACATTATATATCCAGTTATTTTTAGTCGACCATTACATAAGCTCATTCAAATCATGCCTTCTTTCAAACCTTGATCCTCCTCTGCATGTAGTGATTCCACATTTTTCCGATGTTTACTCCTACCATTTTCTTAAGATCACAGTTCCAGTTGTTTTATCTCTGTTACTATCTTCGCTACTTTTGTAAACTTTGTTTAGACATTGCTTTCCATTTTCTAATAATTGCTTTTTAAGCAGCCATCATAATTAGACTCAGCAAGGCCTTACTATATCTAAGCAATTCTGATTTTGTATCATAGCTCAAAAAAATAATTTCCCTATTTACTCCAATTTGCTCATCAAGCATATCTGACAGAGCAGGTTGCAAGAATCTTTAAAGTCTACCATCTCATTACAGTCCCAGAAAATATGTTCCCAGTTACCTCTTTATTCTCCATCACACCTCCAACATTTTCTGTTTACCTGAGGAACAATTCTTTGAGGTCTGTTTTGGGTATAAAATACCTATGTACACACTTCCAGGCAAATATCCTAAATTTTCTAGATTTTGTTGAATATTCGGGAGACATGCAAATACCCCCCCCCCCATTGTTTCTTTGTAAATTGTTTATCTAATCTCTCTTCCCAATCCTTCCTAACCTCCTCTGATTGATTCTTATAGTTATCATGCAACATTTTATAGGCTTTACTAATTTTTCCTTCCTTAACAGCAACTTCTGTTCTAGATTCTACTAAAACCTCTACCAGTGCTGGTCTTTCATTTTAGGACCCGATTTCTTTCTCTTTGCCTATACTCTGCCTTCCATATTAAGGAGTGATATCAGTCTGTAGCCTGCAGTCCAAATAAGTTGTTGGTGTCTTCCCATTCTATTACTTTTCCCTCTCTAGTTATTTGTTTCCAAAACCTTGGTTCCTTTGCCAGTTTTCTCCAATATATTCCCACCCCCACTTGCCTACTGTTTGTATCCCTAACCGTGTCATCCTTATTGGCAGAATCTCCTTTCTCCATTCCAGTGTTGGCTTAGTTCTTAGACAACCTTGTTCTGCTTTATAAATATAATATTCTGTATGATTATTGTTTCTCTCCTTAAAGGTCTACATCCAAAATCCTAGTTTCTCCCTGTTACTTAAGCCCCCCCCCCCATTTCATCATTATATCTTTCTACTTTGATTTATAGCTTTCTGCTTGTGCTATATATTGGAGCCTTAAAATGTGCTGCTCTCAAATACCTCTTCAGCTTGGGTAATCCCAAACCACACTGTTCTACTGGAAGAATAAGTTTATCCTTCTTGACTCTTGCTGTCTTCCCCTCCCAGATAAAATCTTTAGGCACATTATTAATTACTATCCAGAACTTCTCCTCTGGTTGATAAAAATATGCCTGACCAGTGTATGACAATAAAAGAACTAAAAACATTGTAACTGTTTGTATCTTACTATCAATAGCCATATAACAGAGCTTCCATTTTCTCAGTTTTTGTACTACCTTTCATTTAGTCTCTTCCACACATGCTTAGCTGCCACATCAGTATCATTTTTAATCCATACTCATAAATAATTCATTTTATCATGCCCACATAAATATAAATATTGCTGAACCAATTCATATGTGGGTACATAATTTAATGTTATTGATTCTGTTTTAGCTTCATTAATTTTGTATCCTGAAAAGGTCTGAATGGTCTCAATATGTTCCACAGCACTGTAATGTCCCTTTCTGGTTTTGTCAGGTATAAAATGATGTCATCTGCAAATAGAGATAGCTTTTCTTGAGTAACATATCAATTATATCCTTGAATTTCTGAGTCCCTTATTTTCTTTGCCAATGGTTCTAAATATAATGCAAATAACAAAGGGAAGATAGGACACCCCTGCCTGGTCCCTCTGCTCAACTAGAGATTATCAGAGAAGATGCCACCCACTTTAATTTTCACCTCCGATCCCTCATATAAACTCCTAATCAACCGTATAATTTTATCAGGGAATGCAAATGCTTCCATTGCTCTGTTCATAAAATCCCAGCTTACTTTGTCAAATGCTTTCTCTGCATCAAGACCCACCAGCAACAGTGGTATTTTCTTACATTCTGCTTCCCTCTGGATTATCACTATTTATGTTGTCAAATGTTTACCCCCCCCCTCCATAAAACCACATTGATCCATATCTATCAATTTTGGCATCATGTTTGCCATTCTTTTCGCCATTATAGACAAACACTTTATAGTCATGATTTATTATTGAAATGGGCATGTATGAAGTTGGAGCTGATGGACCTTTACCCTCTTTAGGTATTACAGCTACTACCGCTTTCCTCCAAGATGTTGGTACGTCTTTTCCTCCTCCTCTTAAAATACTGTTAAACAAAACCTTTCAGATCTTTAACATTTTATTTTCTCTGCTAGGTTCCAAACTTCCACAGGAATACCATCTATTCCTGGGGGCTTTCCCGTAGACTGGTTATATATCACCAGTTTTATCTCCTCCTATCATAACTATTAGTAAATGAGCCTCCTCTCCCTCTAGCTTTGGTATATTTAATTCTTCCATAAACATTTCCATTTGCACCTTTTCCTGATTTCCATATTTCTCTACTTTATACAGACTTTCATAGAACTTCCGAAATATTTCTCATACTTGTACAGGGTCCCCTGTTATGTTCCTTGTTATAAGCTCCCTACGCTTGGTGACAACCCTTTCTACTTCCTGTTGCCTGAGTCATCGTGCTAAAGGTTTTTGTGCTCTAGAGTCATTATCTAGAACCAGTTGCTTAACAGCAATCTTTCTAAACTCATGGATATTATCAAGGTAATCTCTTATTTTCTGTTTAACATTCTGTGGTTGCTCCTCTTCGTGTTCTGTGAGACTCCCTCTATTTTGCAACATTTTAACATTTGTCAGTCCCTCTAAATAATTCTTGTTACTTCTTAACCATATCTTCCTTTCTTTTATTTCCACCCTATCTGTAAATTCCACTTTAATTTTATCCCACTCCCTAGCTATATTTTCAGAAGTTTCTATCTTCTCTAATAGCTCCTGAATAATTTCCACTACCCATTCCTTAAATTCCTCTCTTATCAACAAACAGGTAAGAAAGTGCCAGTGTTTCATTTTTATTTTATTACCCTGTGTTTTTATTTTAGTTATTATTGGTGCATGATCTGAAATATTTATTGGGTGCATATCAAGACCTTCAATTAAATGTGCATGTTCATGTGTAGATTCTATCTAGCCTACCACAGCTTTCGTATCTTGGGGAATACTATGTAAATTCACTCCGAATTCCTAGTACTGAATTTACATCCTCCATGTCAAATATTTTCATAAATTTCTTTAAAAATCTCCCCTCCTTTATTATATTTCCTTCTCTGGGCCCACTAGACATATCTTCACTGTTGCAAATCAAATTCCAGTCCCCACATAGGAGTAATATTCCTTGCTGAAGGCTGATTATTTCTCCCAGAATTTCTATAGCAGTTTTTGGTGGAATAGAAATATATGCCAGTGTAATTCTCCTCATTTGCCAGTAGCCCCTTAATACTACAAATCTACCATTACTGTCTTTTTTTTCTCTTCTGTTAGTATTGAAGCATGTCTTGCAATTAATATAAGTATTTATGTCTTCCTTTGCTCCAGGTATTCTGCTGAATAACCATCCTGAAAACCTTTCTTTATCAGATTCACATGTTCATTTCTTTCCAAGTGCATCTCCTGTAGCATAGCTATTTGCACTGTACATTTTAATTTAGATCACTACTCTATCTTTTTTGTATTCATCTGTGAGACCATTAACGTTTAAAGACATTATAGAAAGAATCATTCTTGAGGGATTATTATTTCTACCTTTTATGTCTAACAGCTTTTTTTGTTAAATGCCTAGTTCCAGCTTTTGTGTTATATGTATGCACTGATTGGCAGGTTAATCTTTTATACAATTGTTTCTTGTCATCTCCATTTGAACATATGTTACATCTTGCAGAGCTTTCTGTTTTATTGAAAATCCTCAAAGAAAAAATACACAGAAACACCCAATATCCCCTAAAACCTACTAACTTAATAATAACACACAAAACTATGTACATCTTCAAATATTGAAGTTTTACCCTTTAATAAGAACAAAATTTCCAAACTGACAGCCACACACAGACTTGAGCTAAATGGAAAAAGAGCTTATCCATACTAAGATGGATGGTAGAGCTTGTGATTCTACTGTGTGCTGTCTGGTTTTCCCTTAGCATTATAGCTCTTCCAGCTGGGAATGCTTTCAGAAAACATTTTCTCTAAGCCATTTCTCCTTATCAGATTGTCAGCTAAAGACATGAGAACCAGACACAGGACTGTTTACTATACAAAATACCTTATAATATTCAATATCAATATTCTTTTTGATTTACTGCTTTCTATTAAAAAACTGATTCTGTATAAAGCTAATGGCCTTAACCCAGTCATTGCACTATGCAAGAATGAGAAAAAGCACACTAATTTTTCTTTTGTCATGCTCTTTTAACCAGATCCCTTTTTTATACTGCAGTGCCTACATTTCTTAAAACTAAACAAGGAGAAACAAAGAAGATAGGACAAAGAATAAACAGAAGCACATATTTACATTAATATCCTATTTACACTTAAAAATAACTGAAAAAAAAATTACTTTATAACATGCAAAGAAAATCATGCACCACTTAAGTAATACTGTTAAGAAAAAAATTTGCTTTACTTACAGTTAACTCTCTCCCTCCTCTTCCCTTCTACTGAGCACTTTTCCGAACATTAATGACAAGTATGGCACATGCTTTAGAGTCCCCTACAAGTTTTACAAAGTCCAAACAATTCCAGTATTTCCAGATTGTCCTGCTCTGTCCTGTTTCACAAATATAATTTCTTTGTAAACCTATATTTGTCAGTCTCCAAGTTAATGATTTTAGTCTCCAAACGTTAATGGCATGAATTAGGGAATATGCTTTACAGTCCCCTACATATTTAACAAAGTCCAAGAAAGTCCAGTATTTCCAGATTTTCTTGTTTTACTCCTGTTCATCTCCAGCTCCCAAACCCTGTCTCTGCTTAATCTCCAGTGCACTCTTGATTCTTCTAGTCAGCTCCTGTTCTTTTTTTTTCTCTCTCTCAAGCATTTTCCATTGAAACACTGGGAAGGTTTTCATTGGCCCAGTCTCTCTCTGTGGGCTTTATTACCAGAAGAACAAGAAGCAGAATATCCTTCTGTTTCACAGCTCACTTTTTGTTAGACAAACTTTTGTATTTCTTCCTTTGCATGTATTTCATCAAAAATGTTTTTGTTTCTCCAGGGAAAAATATTTTGAAGACAGCTGGGTACAGCAGTTTGAATCTCACAACTGCTTCTCAACATTCCCTATTTCTCGTCTGCCTGGTGTGCAATGAGTAGTAATTCTCCAGAAACACTCTGCTGTCTCCCACTTTTAGTACTTTGTCCTTCTGCCACAGTTTTGTCAGAATAAACTCCTTCTGCTGGTATGATTGCATTTTTATTATCAAAGGTCTAGGTTGTTTTCTCATAGCCAGGTTTGTAATGTACACACAATGTGATCTTCAATCAACAGTTCCAGTTGTGGAATACCACTTCAGTTGCTTATTTGTGCATTCATGAAATTAATACAGTCTGTTCCTTCCAGCTTCTGAGGTACAGCAGAAAATCTCAGGTTTTCTGTACTTGCTTTGTGCTCTAATTCCATTACTTTTTGAAATATCTCATCTTGTGCAGTCTATTCAGCCAGCCTTTTCTTCATTTTGACTTTCGAGTTTTGCAGTTTTATCATCTCATCTGAGTATCTGTTTAAAGCTTCTTCCATTTTTCCAGCATTTTATTGTTTGAGTTGATATACTCCATCAGTGTTTCAGTTATTATGTCAGGTCCGTATGCAATTGCTTTATACTTTCCTCAAGGTTACTGGAAATGATGTCTGGAGCTTGCACTTTTTGCTTAACAGCTATAATACTTTTCCCATTCAGAATTTTTTCATCATATTTTGAAGCTGATTTATCTTCAGGTCCTCTGTATTGATTTTTTCCTGGCATCCAGGCACTGCACTTACTAGTTATTTACTGAAATTTACTCAGAAATCCAGGTCCACTGGCTTTCTCTACTAACTTTCTGTTTTCAGACTCACTAGCACAGCCAGAATTAAGCTGTTACTCAATGTGCAGTCATCTTGGAATGCTCCTTGGATCTAAAACCTTGAGGAGAATAACATTCTGTATGGTTGTTAAGAATTGCAAAAAGCATTTTAAGAAATAAGCCAACATGGGAATGGAGAAAGGAATTTTTCCAATAGGATGACTCCAAGTATGGCTACAGAAAAAGGCGAGGAGACAAGCATTTACTGTAGAAAACTGGAAGCAAATAACTAGAAAGTGAAAGGTAAAAGAGTCTGAGGAGTCCAAGAAGAATTTTGGACTGCAGGTTTTAGACTGCATTCCCTACCAAGGATTGGTATATGAGTAGAGGCAAAAAGAAAGGGATAGGGGAGTTCTAAGTTATAGAAATTCTCTGGTAGAGTTTTTTTAGCTGAATCTAGAACAGAAGCTGCTGTGAAAAAGGAGATAACTCGTAGACCATATAAAATATTGTCTGACAGCTGTATGAAACAATTATAGGAAATTAGAAAAGCCTTGAAATAAGAGACTCGAAAAGCAATTCATAAGAAAACAAATGGAGGTCATACATATGCCTCCTAGGTATGCAACAAAATCCAGAAGGTTTAGGTTTTTGATTGGAAGTGTTTGCATTGGTATTTTCATACCCCAACCAGACTTCAAAGAATTTTTCCTCAGGCAAACAGCAAATGTTGAAGGAGTGGTGGGAAGGAGAGTGGTAACTGGGAATATATTTTCTGGGAATGTAATTAGTTGAATATTTTTAAAATTCCCTACAGATTACTCTGTCAGAAATATTGAGTGAACAAATGCTCTAAAGAAATGATTCTGTTGAGCTGTGACACAGGATCTGAATTCCCTAGCCATATTAAGCCTTAAGTTTAATTCTACTGGATGTAAAAAAAAATACTACAAAATGGAAAAAATCTAAACTAACTGTAATTGATGTATTGAATATTGTAAAACAGATGAACTGGATCTTTAGAAAAGAGAAGGCGCAAACTACATAGAAATAAATGTAAAACAATGTGTAGCGTGTTGGCTCTGTTAATTTTCGTTACTATATGTGTGCCTATATTTTAAGTGATAATTTAATAAAGGTGTTTAAAAATGATGATATGTAATTCATATTCCAAAAAAAAAAAAAATGGGAAAAAGGATGTGAATGGGAATGTTGGGGGCTTGAAAAAAGTATGTGATTGTGTTAAAGATCCAACCTAAAGATATTTAAATTTCCATGGTAAATAGTTCCCATATTAATAGAGCACCCCTAATAGTACAAATACACTGAGTCACCTGGGTATAAATACATATAAATATGGTCGATGTTTTTTTCCAAGAATTAATGGTAAAAGGTTTTCAGTACAAAGAAAATGTGCATGTGAGAGACTGAGGTATATATATATGCATAGCAGCAAAGTGCAAGTTGTTAAGTTTTATGAAAAAGAAAGCAAAGTATAATTATAGTATAACTGCTGCTGCTGTCCACTGTGTCTTAAACTCGAATGTATTATATATATATGAAAAAAATAATGTGTTGTGTTTTAAAGTGTTTTTATAAAAAGTTAGCTATATAGTAAATGTTTGGTTTTGCTTATGACGTAATCTAATAAACTAAAATTAGCATTAAAATAATTGTGTATTAATATCTCCTTGAGTTTCTCCCTCCATAAGCACCAACTCAAAAACAAGCATCTATCTATTCTACAAGCTAGAGACCTTTCTATAACACAGGGGCATCCTTCGCAGTCACCACTGTCCCAGTCACCACTAAAACTCACTGGCTAAAACTCCAGCTCCTCCCTCCCACCTCATCTCCTTCAGTGGTAACAACAACTAATACCAAACTAATAAATCCCAACCATAAACTATCCATCCCGCCACCATCTTCTCCACACCCATCGACTATGCAGACATCACCACAATCATCCAAAAATCACTTGTGATCACTAGAAGCCTCTGCTGGTGAACTGGTATTCAACTATTCCAGTCAAATTATGGAAATCCTCCCCCTCTACACCATCATACCCTACTTCAATAATTTACTCAAAAAAAAACTTTACTAAACTTTTTTTAGCCTTACAACTCCCACTCTAATATCCCCCACATATCACCTTCCCCATTCACCTTTCCACCCCTTTCCATATCTTGATTAATCTTGATGAGGATGCTCATAAGCCTACTACTTATTACTACATATTAATCTCTTATTTTCTTAATTGTTAATGTCTGTTATGTACTTTGCCGGATAAAAGCATAAATTCTCTAGCTCTGTAACTGATTGTTCACACAGTCATTGTAATAATTACGGTTTTTTGGAGATGTGAACTGAACTGTACTGTAGCACTTGATTCTACTCCATGATGCCCCTGATCTGGGTGGTAATGATGAGCCAGCTTACATACATATGGAAACACCTGGAATTCTTGCAGTCTCAAGTGAACTGCTACCACTGCCATGCACTTAGTGAACACCCTGGGAGCTGTGGTGAGGCAAAAGGGCAGTGCTCTGAACTGAAAATGACTGGCTCCCATCCAGAAGCATAAGTACCTGCTGGATCATCTGTTCATTTTTATGTGATACTACACATCCTGAAGATCGATTGAGCAAATCCAGTCATCCTTGCCCAGAAAGGGTAGAATGGACTGAACCATGACCATCTGACATGACTTTTTGAAACCTTCTTTCCCCTTCATGCTGCTGAGCATCTGCTGGTCTGTGTAAGCCCTAGTGGATTTTTCCCTGCGGTTTCCTCCTGGCCACAGCACAGGCAATACAGGTTTGAGGACCTTAACAGATACCCTGCAACTCTGTCTGTCTGGAAGCCACCATTTTAAGCTTAAAATAATACCACTGAACCCTAGTGGATTTTTCCCTGCAGTTTTCTCCTGGCCACAGTACAGGCAACACAGGTTTGAGGACCTTAACAGATACCCTCCAACTCTAACTCTAGCTATCTGTCCGGAAGCCACCATTTTAAGCTTAAAATAATACCACTGAAGTATGTGTCCCAGTAAATAACTACTACATAAGCTAATATTTTAATTAATGCTAGACTTTATAAGCACAACAAGAATTTACAGTGTTTTTTTTGCTAGTCACCACGAAAAGCAAACGCCAGCAGCTCCTATCCTTTCTCTTTGCTTACCCACTATCCTCATACTGTTTCTGTGTATATTCTCCTGTTCTGCACTTTACCCTTCCCTGAATTCATTTCTAGCCTCACTCATAATTGCCTTTCCTAGTGCACCTGCCCTATTTTACTGTCTTCAGACTCTTGTTTGCCCTGCTTTTAGCTGCTAATAATACCTCTCTCTCCCCCTCCAAAGCCCCTCTCTATTGTAGCTTATTTTAACTATACAGCACTGGGTTTGCTTCAAGTAAATCTACTTGTGTAGCTTGAGGCCAGTGTCCTTTTGTAAGCTTACTTCTGCTCATATTTTATTTTTTTATTTTATTTCTGTGACTATACCTTTTAGAAACTTTATATCATTGTCTCTCAAGCTAGTTTTTCACTATCTTTTTCTGATTGTTTCTATGACTCCATCTTGACCAGGGTGCTAGCCCTGCTCCATTCACCCTTGCTACGCTCGGGCTCACTTTGCTCCCCTACAATACCCCCATTCCCACCCACCCCCATTACAATTACCTTTATACCTAACTATCCCTCCCCTTCCTGTTCCACTAGCCACTACAATTCCACTTCCTGCCTATTGCCACAACCACCTTACTAATCTGTCAATCTTGTCAACACCACTTCCTCTATACCTACTCTATCTGACCATATTTTATTCCAACATGTATTATTTTCTAATATCTTCTACACTACTCCTTATTCTCTCTATCTCCACCTCTTATCACTCCAATCTCTCTGACCCATTCCTATGTTCACCAACTTCTGACTCATACAACATATATCCAGCTACATATTTTGCTATCTCCCCTAATCTCTTTACTACCTCTACCTCACGTCTATATAAACTATCCATAATACAGGTTTTTAAACCTTCCCATAAAGCTAAGTCAAAACTATACAAACTCCATCTAGCATCTACTACACACTCTCTCCTCACTAAAAACATACTTTGTTCTGGAGGTATCCATCCCAACCCTGGCCCCTCTTCTCTCCCCAAAACTACCTCTACACTGCCCCCATCTTACTCCTCTAACAGTCACCAACCTCAGTCACAACAATCGCCTCCATCAAAATACTTAACTATTTACTCACTGAATAATCAGAGTCTAGCTAATAAAGTCACTGAGCTGCACTCATGGATAGCTCTCAATACCCTTCACATCCTCTCCCTATCTGAAACCTGGCTCAAGCCAAAAATCTCAAATAGTGAAATACTCCCACCAGGTTATAATATCTTCCGATCTGATAGACCTGTAAAAAAAGGTGGTGGCGTGACCATCCTCTATTCAAACATTCTTAACCTCTCACCATATCCTTCCCCAATTCCTGACTTCCTCCCAGCTGAAATCATCATCCTTAGCTGCCATCTGAATCCCCACAAAAAAACTTGCAATTGCCTCTATCTACCTTCCTCCTGGTAACAATCTGCACATTCTTGAAAACATCCTATCCTGGTTCTCCCACAACATACCATATAAGACACTTATCCTTGGTGATGTCAACATTGATTGGTCCAAACTCACAACTGACTCCCCTCAACTCAGTATCCACCTACACTGCTTCCACCAACTTATAACATCTCCCACTCGCTTCCATAAAAATTCCACTTCCAGCTCCATCATAGACTGGATCCTTACCAATTCCCCCCACCAATACCACAATCCCACCACCTTACCTGACTCCCTCAGTGATCATCTCCCTACCACCATCTTAAGACTCTACTCCCATATTCCTAAACCCCACCTTATCAAAGACTGTCGAAAACTATTGACTTTCAATTCACCCCAATTTAACTCCATTCTCTACAACATAGATTCGTCCATCCTAAAACACCTCCCCCTAAATGATGCTGTAAGCACTTTCAACAGCATCTTCATGAATACTCTAAACTCCTTAGCTCCCTCTAGGAAGATCAGAGTAAAATCAAACCATGCTCCCTGGCTCTCCAAAGAGACTAGGTCCCTTATGAAACAAAGAGATCATGCTTGGAAAACGTGGACTAAAACTAAACAATCACCTTTTCTTCAAAAATACAGACAACTGACCTTGCAAAAAACATACAACTAATGACAAAAAATGATACTATAGTTCTGCTCAGCTTAACAACAAATCAAATCCTCGAAAATTTTGGTCAACTCTCAACAACATCCTCTATCCTGGAAAGCCCTCTAATCCCTCCCCATACCCTAACTCTTCCTCTCAGGAAACAGCTACCCTCCTGAATAAACACTTTATCTCTTCCATCCAAAATTTGGTAACGTCTAAGCCAAACTCTGCTTCAACACCCACCTCTCCAAGTCCCACTAACACAACTTTGTTTTCTTTTGAGCCAGTTCCCATTACTTACATCAAATCTCTACTACTCAAGCTAAATCCTTGCTCTCCTTCCACTGACAATCTATCTCCTACATCCTCAAACTTGCTGCTGACTCAATTGCCTATCCTGTATCTATACCAATTAATCAATCTATTCTGGAATCAACTGTCCTCACCCTTTGGCAAATTTTCTTCACTATCCCTCTTCATAAAGGTGGAAACTCCACTGACCCCTCAAACTACCGACCCATTGCCATTCTTTCCCCCCTCTCCGAAATACTAGAAAAATGTATTCACTCACAGCTTCTCAATCACCTCCTCACACACCACTCACTTACCCCTACCCAACATTGATTTCGTCCTCACCACAGCACCACCACTGCCCTCCTCTCCTTCACTCATATCATTGCAGAGGTCCTAGACAACAATAAACTAATTTCTTGTCTCTTCTTAGCTCTCCAAAGCCTTCAACACTGTTTCTCATCCTCTACTACTATTCAAACTCGCAAATCTCCACCTATCCCCCTCCACACTTGCCTGGTTTAATAGTTACCTATCTGGCAGGGAACAAGCTGTCAAATGACTCTCATCCTTCTCACCTTTCCTTCCCATCTCCACTGGTGTTCCTCAAGGCTCCATCTTGGGACCCCTTTTGTTTAACATCTTCACCAATGATCTTTACACCTCATGCAAAGAATCCTCCCTTATTCAGTATGCCGATGACTCCACACTTATATCCATCTCAAATAACATTCCTAAACTACACTCCCTGTCCCAACAGGCCCTACTATCCACTGAACAATGGCTCTCTCACAACCTATTGATCCTAAATCCCAAAAAGACCAAACTCCTTCTTTTCCTTCCCCATTCTCTTTCTCATCACAAAACCTCCTTTCTTATTACATATTCTAACAATACAAACATCCAACCTGACACCCACACAAAACTCCTAGGGGTCATTATCGATGACGAACTCAAGTTCAACCTACACATACTCCAATGTATAAAAAAAAAAAAAACAGAAACTAGGTCTGCTATATCGGAACAAAAAATTCCTAACCCCTGAATCTAGACTTACCCTGGGCCAGGCACTCCTCCTCCCCTCCCTCTTATATGCCGCCCCAGTTCTTACCAATATCCAGGCCTCCACTCTAAACAAACTGCAACAGACTTACCATAAAATAGCCAGATTCATTACTAACTTCCCATACAACTCACACCACTGCATTTCTTTAAACTCTCTTCAATGGCTTGAACTTCCCCAGTTTCTGCTATCTTATCAATTTCATATGCTACACTCTATTCTTTATAAACCCTCCTTCTGTCCATCTCTATCTTCTACATCCCATCCTGGACCCTCCGTACTTCTAACCAACAATTACTTGATATCTACCTCCCAAAAAGGTCAGTAGGCAAACTACTCTACAAACACTCCCTTGCCCATGCTTGGAACAAACTTCCCCTTGACTTACGTTCAATCTCCCACACCTCACACTTTAAAAATGAACTAAAAGCTTATTTTCTCAGTTCCAGAACCTGCCCTTGCCATGACCCTACCTAGTCTTCCTTCCCTTTATGTACCCTCAAAAGGACCATACTTAGTACCTCATTACACCGCTCTCTCCAATGTGTCTACTATGCATTTGCACAATTTTATACAAACAAAAAATGTTTATTGTTGACCTATTGAACTATATCAATGTAAAATTGTTACTTAGCTTCTTTTTAATGCAACTTTAACTTTATGTATGTAACCCAAGATATATGTAAATCGTTTTGCTATAACTGCTATTATATCAATATTGTTTAAAACTGTACTTGTTTTAAAATGTATTACTGGAGCTTTTCTCCTCGGGTCTCCACTGAAAATGGGCCACAAGCCCAGTTGAACAAACCCGGTTAACAAATGTCAATAAATAAATAAATAAATAACCTGGAATTGTATGTGCCAAACTGACTTGTTCAATACACTGAGATACAAAACTGGTCTCCAGTCCCCTGTTTTCTTTGGCACTAAAAAGAATCTTGAATAAAGTCCAGATTCTACCTGGTCTGGTAAGAACTCTTGGATGACTCTTTTTCTAGCAGCTTTTCTATTTCTAGTGTAGGCTCTATCCTCTGATTGCCTTTTGTTATATCTAGCCAGGCTCTCTTTTGCAGAGTTAAGCAACTCCCAACTGCCTCCACAGGTGGACAATCAGGTCTCCTTTCAGGAGTGCTGAAAGGGTCTGTCAAAAAAGCAATCTCTAGACCCCTGGTTTTGCAGGCCTCTGCTATGGGGGCTTTGCCTTCCATTATAGTTCTCCCTCTGCCTCTGGAGGAACTATCTCTACATTGTGTCCTGGAGAGGGCCCTGGGACTTTCTGAACCACATTTTTGACCTCCCCATTAACTCCTGGAAAAGGTCCTGTGAGGGGTCAAAAAATACATGCCCACTGCAGACAGGGTCCTTCCATATTTTTCACACCTGCAAAGGGTGTCCTTCACTGTGGAACCAAATAAAGAACAGCCATCAAAGGGAGCACTGACAAACAAGGACTTGAAGGGCTCCGCAAAATCACACAGGTATATGCAGACATGCCTCTTTATTGAAATGACTGAACCTGCGGTCCTTGAGGCGCCTTCTGCAGCATGCGAGATAAGCCTCATGCATGAATTAAATATACCTTGTAGGGTAGCCAATTGAGAGGCTACTGAAAATTGAGCCTCAGCAGTTTTGGTTCCAAAAAGAGATTTTGATAACTGTTTAATCAAATCTCTTTGAAGCCTTGTAAAGTGTGCCAAATAGTTCAGTGATCTGAGTGAAAAGTCAATGAAGCATAAACATGCTTCCCAAATCTATTCATCACCCTAGACTTTCTGTTAGGAGGGTGGACAGTGGAACTCTGTTCTGCAAGTTCCTTTTTTGCTACTGCCATGACTATGGCATCAACTCGCACCTCTTTACCCCAATATTCCCTGCCTACTAGTGGGACCAGAATGCGATAAGGCCTCTTGGAGATTGGCTCAACCATATCAAGCTCCTTCCACACCCACCTAGAGACCAAGTTGATGAGCTCATCAGTGGGCACAATAACCCAGGAGGTAGATGGGCCAGCTCCAACGGCTTCCAGAAATACTGATTCTTCCGGAGAGGGGTCTTGGGAAGACCAACCACACTTCTGCTAAAGGATCTTAAGAACATCTCCAAATGAGATGTCATTGAGTGGCGATTTTGGGGACCCCTCTCCTTCAAAGTCAGCATCCTCTGTGACTGACTCTTCAGGAGAGTCCAAGTGCCTCCTTCTGCACTTTCTCTTCCTCGGTAGGGTGATCCGGTGAAGTATCACAAGATATTAGGATAACTTGCTGGGTGGTCTGGAAGCTTTCAGCTGGCTGCCCCTGTGGGGTAGAATGTAAAGGCTTATAGTGCAAAGTCATCTAAGACATAAAGGGTGGATCCAGGGGTGGTAGGACCCTTCTGGAGCAGAGAACACTCGCTTTACAACCTCAAAGCCAGACTGCTCTAGAGAAAAGGAAGACAATGGAGCTGAGAAAGCAAGTTTCTGGCTCATCACCTCCCTCTGCTCTGACAGCAACCCAACAGAGGCAGAAACTCACGCCAACCTGTCCAGTGCCAAAGCGCTAAGATTTAGAGATGACTCTGAAGACCTCAAATTAGTTAAGTAAGTGGTCCTTGGTAGAGGCTTTGGATCCAAAACAATAGGATCTGATGAAGTTTTTGCCAGATCCAAAGAAGGTCAGTTCGTAACAAGTTTTGGATCCAATTTCTTTATTTTCTTAGGAGGTTCAAAGGAAGAAGAGGCAGAAGACTCTGAAGGTTTAGATCTCTTCAGTGGGTCTTTAGTTTTCTGTTTGGGGTGTTCAGCCCCAGTGATTGCCTCAGAAAAAGAGGTGGGCAGCAAACCCTTTAGTATTGATTTCTCCTGTCCGCAAGAGCATGTGGATTAAAGTTGTTGCAAATGCTGCAGTATATTTTTAAATGGTCTGGACCCAAGCAATAGACACAAAAAGAATGGGCATCAGAGAGAGGCAATTTATGCCCACACTTCTCACATTTTTTTGAATCCCAAAGGACATTTTTCGGACATCCTGCCAGCAATGTAAACAAACAAAAATATACAACAACTTTTTCTTTTTTAACTAGGAAAGGACAGCAAACTAAGGTATCACCAAAGATACTAAGAAATTATAGCAGGTATAATGGAAAGGAAAGATAATACAAGCAACGGTAAATTTAGAGCATACAAAGTGTGAAAGGGTTGGAAGGAAATTAGACCTACCAACAATGGTAATAAGAAAAATACACTGATGATTGTATGAAAGGAGCTCAAAAGTACAGAGATGCAAAAGAAAATATGTTAAACAAATAAACTGCTTGAAAAAAAGGGAAAACTATCAAAAACGACTTATCTCCCACTCTATAACTCGAGAGCTGAAGGCAACCACATCTAGATTTGAAAGCTGCAAATGAGATTTGAGAGATGTTAGGGGTTGCTGCATTGTGGGTAGGGAAAGAGCGCAAGAGTTTTTTTTTTGAGGCCATGCGCTAGTGTAACTGCCAAGTCAGATCCGAGGATCAGATCTGCACCCATCATTTGAGGACTAAATGAAGATTGACAACATCAGATGTTTAAACTGTTGACGATGTACCAAAAGCATAAATAAATGCTAATAACACATCAGAACTGCAGAAAAACAAAGCATATCAGATATGTGTTTTGATCAAACCATTTATCTAAGGTTTATTGCTATTATATACAACTTTGTAAGGAATCATAAAATCAGTTTTGGCCACCTCTTACCTCACTGAGCCTGATCCAGCAGAACCTGAATCAGTGAAACTCAAACAGTCTTTAACACATGTCCTGCAAGGGGGTGAGTTCAGCTTTCCCTGCATTTCGTGTTCGTCTAGCTCAGCCCATCAAAACACAGCTTGTTAACCTGGAAGTTGATGCAAACAAGTGATGTCATTCCACCCTCACTCCTTTGGCAAAGAACACATTGCTGAACTGGAAAGCACAACAGTCATGGTTTAGCAATAGTATATAGGGAAATATCACAGATGTACACGGTATCATTTAAAGGAAGACTCAAGTGTAAAAGATTTTAGTCAAGCAAAGAAGTTACAGAATAAATTATATAAAATAATTCAAAAGCCATACAGGTTTTCTTTCCCCATGGCATTCACTATTAGCCAACTGTTATGGAACTGTTTTCCTAGTACTCAAGAGTAGTTAGCCTAGAACTACATATATGTACAGTGAAAATAACTTAACACACTGGTATAGAGCAAAAGTGACAAACCTACAGCATGTAAGCGTGCTAATAATGGAATGTCCTCAAGGCACACCATAATACACAAGCACTGTGCTAATTACCAATTCCTGTATCACATTAGTTGTGCTTCTGCACTGCAAGGAAATTTGTGGGAAAATATGGAAACATAGATGTATGTAAACATAAATGATCTGAAGACAGAAAAAGAGGAGGACGGAAAAGAAAGAATGACACAGAAGCATTATAACTGTTGAGGCTTGCTACAGCTATAAATATATACTGCAGCTGACAAGGAAACCATAAATAAAAATCATGTAAGACTAGGAATTAATTAAAAAAATCAAAATTGTCAGAAAAGGAGAGAATGACAAATGAACAAATAAATGTATGCTATATATGCCTGAGTAAAATCAAATCTTTTAGATTTGTTAGCAGTATTAATAAGCTTCAGCACAATAAGAAGTTTAAACCTCCAGCCTTCCATTATGGTTTAAAGGAAATAAATTACAATATCAGAAACAGTGTACGGTGAGTAGGAATACCATTTACACGAATGTTGCTAATTGCAAAAATGTAGATGCATGATTTCACTAATAGAAAGAACAATAAATCAATCATAGTTAAACAAGAAGTACTCCAAAATCAAATTAAAAACTCTCCCCCCACCGCTACATAACACATATGGCATCCATGTGTGTGTGTGGAGGGGTGGCAAACACAGTAAAACAGCACTGTTATCACACCACCTGTAAAGAACATTGCCTTCAGCTAATGCATACTCAGACTGAACATGCAGTTCACATAACTAGCCATAAAGCAGCAAAATTAACAAATATAAGTAAAATATAAAACAAAATATGGAACTCCAAATGTTTAAAAAACTCACAGGCAATATCTAACAAACGTGAACCACAAATGCCAAAAACATAATTTCATCAAAACTATGCAAACAACTGCACATTTGCAGAAACAAAGCCCTACTTCAACATAACAGGATTTGCCATTTACAGATCTGATAAGAAACTCATGCTCTGCAAAGATGCACTTGAAATGAGAGTCAAGGAATATGGTGAAATCCCCCAATTTTGGTGGTGATTACATTAAGCAAAAGGGCTGAAATAAACAAAGCCCCTAGCATAGGTTTGAACGTGGAACAGTTCCCATGCCTTTTGTAAAACTAGGATTTCAATTTTGCTTCATTTCTGGGGAAAGAGCAAACACAAATGGCACTATCTCTTCAAACCAATTGTCAAATGTCTTGTCTCCTTGTTAAAGCAAATTCAAACTGCACCAGTTTTTTTAAAACTATCCATAAACCAGCAATTTACAAATATAAGTAAAAGAAAAATATGGAACACTCCTCCAAAAATATAAAATCCATTTACAAAATACTCAATGGCAAACTATAAAATCATGATCCTATCACAAAATTGCAAACAGCTGAAATCACATAACACCAACTAAATACATTTCAGCATAACAGGATTTGATATACACAGGTTAGACAAAAAAACACAAGAACCACAAAAAAGGACTTAAATTTTACTGAATGTGGGGAAGTACCCCTTTTTCCAATCTTTGAGCTGATTACCTTCAGAAGAAGAGTGTTGGTTCATAGGTTCATAGATTAGTACTAGGCTAACTGTCCTTGTGGGCCATTTTAAGCCTAACCAATTACCTCATGTGAGAATCAAATATCTGTAATGTAAACACCTTAACCATTATGTGCAAGAAAATGCAATGTACGGCAAAACAATGAAGCCACGGAGGGAGATTCAAACTAACAAGTTTATTTTGCTATAACATTAATGTTGACACAATTCGTTGTCACAATACGTTTTCATGTAAAGTTACTTTGTCAGATGTGGGCGTGCAATACAAGTTCAGTCCTTTGACAAGATGACTTCATTCTTCAGTAAGAAAGCAGCCCTTCCTCAGCCTGCACCCTTAACCATTATGCCAACCAGGAATCAAAGCACTCAGTACGGCGGTGGGGGGTCTGCTTCAAACTGACTTTTGTTTTTAAACTGAAGAGATATACAAACTCCTGGTATTTTAAGTGATACCACAAAACTTTGTTTCTAAAGTCTAAACTATATATTATCAAGTGGAATTATTATTCATTGTACTAGAAACTTTATGCTAGTAGGTGGATTTAATATTAGACAAACAGCCACTACAATAAAAAATATTTAAATATGTTTTTAATATGTATTACACAAAGAGCCACTTCCATTTGTAAGATTTAAACATGCTTTTAATAATGCATACTTTCAATATAATGTTCTCATGACCTTCCTACTAACCCAATTGCCTAAGGCCATAGAGGTGATCTCGTCTTACATTTTTAAATCAATGTATTTGGCAACATTAGTCACTTCTGCTCATTAAATTGTGGTCAATTAACAGTCTTCAAAATCTAAAGTATGAAAAATAAAGAAACAGTTCTGTCAGTGACTGGGATAACTGCATTTACAGATATGGAAGTGACTGTTTCTATAAATAGATAGCCACTACAATAATTGTTTAGTAAATGTTTAGTGCTAAGCAAGGTAATATAAAATCAGTCTGTACTAAGCCCTGTCAATGGTCAAGCTAGTAACTGTAGTCCAGATAGGACGTAATCTCTTGTACTTGCCTGCCATGACATAAAACCTTAAATTATGTAGTGTGTGTGTGACTGGATTTTTCTTCTTGCCTCCCCAATCATCTCATGTGCACTCTTTAAAGTTTTTACCTATAATGGGTGAGGTATAGCGAAGTGAGATGCTTCTTAAAATTTTCAACCATTAGTATGAGCTCTTGACAATTTTCATATTTCTTAAGAAATGCAGCATTGTGCAGGACATATCTGATCTTATCACAAAGTGGTTGGACAGAGTTCTTCAAAATACTAAAGCACTGGAATATTAGATGTCTCTATCTGTATTTTTTGATTAAGTGAGGGTCTCTGTCTGTATTTCTTCTAATGTGATAGCTTTTGAGACATTATATGTGAAAAAACAGTGTATTCTTTACCTACTTTACCTACTTTGTTAGTTGCCCACATGCTCCTGTCATAAACTCTGTACTCACTTCTCTCAATATTAAGTTCTTATTTGAAAATTCTTTTTTTTCTTTTATGCTGATCTGTATTATTTACTTAATGTGGAGCTTATCTCCCCGGGCCTCTACTGAAAATGGACATGTATCCAGTTGGACTAGCCCGGTTAACAAATGTAAAATAAATAAAAATAAAATAAATAAATAAATGCTATTTATTTATTTATTTGACATTTGTTGACCGGGATAGTTCAACTGGGCTAGTACCCTTTTTCAGCTCAGGCCCGGGGGTGTTGTGAAATTAAATATGGTTTATCTTCTCCCACTGTTTTGCATAAATCAGCAAAGTCAAGAGTCTTCAGTGTTAGCGACAGCATCTCTTTTCTTAATGAAAGTCTACTTGACCTTCTCAAAACTTCTTTCATTGACTTGGCACTTATCAGTCTGACACGGGCACAGACATTAAATATATTTAGCCATGAAGCACAGTGGCAGACATCTCCTATATCTGCACCATCAACAAAAAAAAAAAAAGATTTTTTTTCAGGAGGTAAGCCACCCTGCACCTGCCATTGCAGTCCTAACCTCTATACCCTTAAACCTATAGAGAGCAACTATGAAACTACTTAACATCAGTGTTGTGTGAGCTATCTTGCAACTTTTTTTTTTTGGGGGGGGGGTAGTAACATGTCCTCCTACAGAAATGCTGAAAAGCAAATTTCATAGCAACTTTCTCCTGACTTTGCCTGTGATTTATACAATATGGTGATTTAGGACTGTAGTATTTGAAAAAAAAAACAAAACAGATCATTAAGGTTATAAAAGATAAAATTAATTTCAGTGAGGTTAACAGGCACCTTAACAGTCTTTGGATATAGGGTTGCTCTGTATGACTTCATGCAACTCATGATCTGACATTACAGTAAAACTATGTCAATAAAATGGCTCCACACATTTAGTCACAGATTCTATTTATAGTGGCCAGATTTTAATGTAATTATCATAAATGCTGAACTTTGAAGTACAGGATGTCAACTAAAGCATAATTCAGGGTATTTTCATTTCTTCTTGGTTATGCAAACAAGCAGTTAGTAAGTTCAAGTGTTGTGGGGGAAGAACATCAATGATGGAGTGAACCCCCTTAAAAAGTAGTAATTTAAAGATAAAGGAGGGAAGGGGGAGGTAGGGGGGAGGAATGTATACAGAGATCTCAATCAGTCTTAAGAAATATATTGCTAGTATGAAACCATCCCTATAAAATAAATAAATAAATATTTCTATTAGTATTAATATCTTCGTTTCTTTAGATGTGATCTAATACTCACATATGTATTTAACCCTGGATGACTTTGTGCTCTGAATTTAAAAATCCAGTTTAGTTCTATATTCTCAAGGTCATTAAAATTATCACCTTTCCTGATATTTAGTTCTTTCTTTTGTAACACCCTAAATAAGAACTTATGTTCAGGAAAATCTATGATATGTTTGGCCAAAGCATTCTTGTGGTCAGCTTTTTTGATGGCATAGATGTGTTCTTGTATTCTATCCCTAAGTCTTCTTGTGGTCATGCCAACATAAAATGCCGGACATGACTCACAAGTGGCTAGATAGATGACATTGCTCTCCTCACAGTTTGCAATACATTTAAATTCAAAATTAAATAGTAGCTCAGGATGGAAGAAACTCTTCTCCTTAGATATCCATATACAGGAACTACACTTTCCACAAGAATAAGTACCTCTGATGTTATTATTAGTTGGATTTTTTATTTTGTGAGGTTTATTAGATCTTTTCTCATCACAAAGTATTCGTTTCAAGTTCTTTGAGTTTTTGTATGTAAAGTTTGGTCTCTCACCAACCAACTGTTTAATTTCCCCATTTGTTGTAAGAATAGGCCAGTTCTTTGAGATAATATCAGTTATCTGTTTGTTGTCACTTGTGTAGGTGATAATACATCTGACATAACCTGGATCTATTTTTAAAGAATTTTTATTATTATATTTAAATGAAAAATTCCAACCTCTATTGACACCAGGACAGCTATAGTCCTTATGGCTCCTATGTATATCATTTTCCTGTATAAAAGAATCTTTTATAGTTCTAACCATGTCTAAATTATACTTTCTCTCTTGAAACATTTTTTCTAGTTTGTTAAATTCGTTGTTTCTTACATCAAGATCTTGACATATTCTATCTATTCTTACATACTGTCCCTTCACTATATTTTTAAAAATGAACCTAGGGTGCATGCTATCATATTGCAACAAATTGTTTTTCCAACATTCTTTCCTGAATAACGAGGTTTTTAGACCCCTTGTCCATTCTTTTTAATTTTTAAATCCAGGAAATCAATTTCAGAAGCTGAATAATCAATTGAAAACCTTAAAAAGTCTGTAGTCTTCTCTAGGTCCATTATAAAGCTTTTTAGTTCATGTATAGTTCCATCCCACAACAAAAGTATGTCGTCTACAAACCTATGGTAACAAAGTACCTTTTTGTAACTAGGATGTGTAAACAAACTTGTAATCTCCCAGCTATATACAACAAGGTTTGCATAAGTGTTAGCGCAGGGGGTGCCCATGGCTACCCCCCACTGTTGTATATAGAAAAGCTCATTAAAAGTCATGACATTATTGGTCAGAACTATTTCCAATAGTGTATTTATTAGGACTTGTTCATTGTTAGTAAATTTTCCATCTTTACTTAATAGAGACCTAATAGCTTCCATTCCATATAGGTTAGGAATTGCAGTGAATAGACTCTTTACATCTAGTGTAACTAAAAGATGTGTTTCTGAAACCTGAAAATCCAAATTTCTAATGTGGTCAATCAGTTGATAAGAGTCTCTTAAAATAGTAGGAACAGCAGACACTAATGGTTTTAGTTTTTTCTCTAAAAATATAGAGACATTTTCTGTTACCCAATTGTGTCCAACCACAATGGGACGCATGGGAGGTGGTGTTGAACCCTTATGCATTTTCGGAAGACCTTTCAAATAAGGTAAAGTGGGATGCTCAATCAATAAAAATAAATAAAAATCATAACTAATTTGTCTACATAATAGTAATTCATTCAATTCTTGGTGTACCTGAAAAATCAATCTTTGGACAATTTTTTCATCTATTAACTTATACGTAGTATTGTCCTTTAAGAGAAGTTCCATGTATGCAACATAATCTTTACTATTTAACAAAGCTAAGTCCCCACCTTTATCTACTGGTCTGATGACCACATTTGAATTTTCAGTTAAAGTATTTAATGACATCCATTCATCTCTTGTTAAATTATGAAACAGAGGTAAAAGACCCTTATTATAAGATATATAATGCTTATACAAATCATTTTCACATAATTTAATAAACGCATCTATACAAGGATGAAATGCAGGTGTGTATATACTTTTCCTTTTAAAACATTCAAAGTTATGTTGAACATTGGAATCTGTAGTGTTACTTGAGGCATTTTTAAAAGACAATTTAAGCGCTATTTTACGAGCAAAAGCTCTTAAATCAGTTAATAAATCAGAAATCTTACTAATTTGTGCCGGTATGTAGCTTAAGCCCTTATTCAATAAAGAGTAGTCCGTATTCAGTTAAATCAGACAAGTTGTAAACCAAGCTCTTCAGTCCTTCTGGCATCCCCTTTTGTACTGCGGTTCCCCTGAGAACTTCCTTTTCCCTCTTGTTCGACTCTCCGATCTTCCTCTTGAGCCCCTTCTTATACGCATCGGTAGAGGTAAAAAAGATTCAATGTTGGTCTGTTGGAGTTTTGGTCTTGCTCCCAGGTCCACCTGTTGCTGCATGGCCATTTGGTTAGGTGGTGGAGTATCATTTAGTTCATGCGGGACCTGTCTAAGACTTCCGGTCAATGTCGGCATGATGTCATCACGTATTGTAGCAGGAGTTAAATGGGAAATGTCATCATGAATATCAGAAATATTTCTTTGTGTATCCGAGTTTACCATTACGGTTCTCTGTTGCAGGTTATCACGATCTTGTCTCGCCCATACAAAGACCTGCCCGTTCATAAAGTCTCTGTGGTCTCTCTGTAATTTACGTAGTTTTATTGCTTGAAGTCTTTCCCCATACGCATTTATTTGGTTTAGCAGATTGTCAAGTCTGTTATTAAAATTTTCCCCTTTAAATCTCTTTATTATTTCTTTATACAGACTATCATTTTTCTCCGTTAGGGCATTTTCTATAGGAAGAAAATAGTCTATGAGTAGCTTTATGTAATTAAAGCTAAGCTCTAAATTAAGCTTTTGCCAGTTTTTCAATAGTTCCGGATGAGAGTTGCCGTAAGATGGCATACACAGCACCCTCATTCCTCTCGGAACTATTTTAAAATGTAGACACGCCTCTAAGTGGCGTCTTTGCCATAACAATCGGAATTGTCTATACAAATTATTTTCAAGTTCTTTGAACATGGGATTAAATTCCAAAAGCAAGTTAACAGTACCTGTTTCATTGAGAGCCGCGTCAGTTGTTAGCTCATAAGTAAGTAGAGGATTAGCTTTCTTGTCACACAAATTATTCCATTTGGAGAAACTCTTTTCTGGGTTGTAGTCCAATTCTAATACTGAAGTATCCATCGCGTAGGGACAGGAAAAAGCAAACTATATATCCAAATTCGTAAATAGCAGCAAACCTGACCCTTAAAGGTGTTTCCAGAGCAGGAACGAAGAATGTAGTATAAACTGGAAACCACCACCACGTAAAGAGAATATTTCTTTATTAAAACAACAGAATAAGCGCTTTCGCGTGCATCCACAAAGGCACGCTTCTTCAGATTCAATAAACAGTATCTTTCTTGATAAGGTGATACACTCTTTTCTTAGGCCATGAATTGCAAAAAGCTATAAAATGTGCTGGTTTAATTCACAATTATGTATAGAGTTACCCGCCATCCGACAGCCACTGGAATACTTTTCTGAACCTTTTAGCATGCTCATTTATTTATTTCAGTTTAACTGAAGTACAGCAGTAATCTTGAGGATGACTTTCAGGATATGCCTAGAAGTACAAACTCAAGGCAAATGAATAATCGTGTATTTAAAAGGATGTCTTTTGCACTTTCTGGTTTAGAGGGGATGACTACGGAGGGCATTCAGGGTTTTAATTCATTTACTTTTCTGTTATACAAACCTTGGCAACTTTTGAGTTTTTTCTTCCTCAGCTTTTGCCCTGATATGAGAAGATATTTTTCTGAGAAGGTGGTATGTACTTTGATCTGATATTTTTTTTCTCAGTTTGCCTTTACCTTCAAACTTGTCTGCTTTAAAAATGATGCCTTAAATCATAACTTAAATAATTAAATATATTGTTCAGGACTAAATTTTCTGTAGTGAAAACATAACATAACCCACCAATCCCTTGACTGAATTACATTTGCTTTAATTTTTGATATTCTTATCTCAGAGTGTAGTTTCAAACATTACTCAGATTTGGTAGACGTTATCTGCTATTAAACAATTAAGTTTTAAATTAATCTTTTAAAATGGTTTTGTGTGCAAACTGGAGAAAATTATTACCTATGGTATTTACTGTAGTTCCTGAACCATTAGGCTGCCATTGCACATTTACCCTTCTATAGTGCACTTACTTTAGCATTATCTGTAGTATTTGTATCCATCATCTGTCCTTGTGATTTTACTTGATAACTGAATTATTTCATCACCTTTCTTCTGGATATAATTACCATTTAGCATTTTAGTTTAATCTGGCTAGTTTCACTTAATACTTGATTTATGCTACATTTTGTTTTTCTGGCTATTACCATTTAGCATTTATCTAATCTGTTTGATCTGCCCAAATTAGCAAAATAATTAAATTTGCCTCAAGAATGACACTGTCTTCCTCTTGCTACACAAATATTTGCATGAAGAAAATGAATCCCTTCATGTAAAATTTATGCAAAGAAACATGTCTGATTTTTATGTACAGTCTTCCAGTCTTAATTAACTTTTTACATTTTGAAAGGTTTACTTGTTTGACCATATCCCAGTGCATACATTTTCTAGATTTCTTAGTTGGTCTCTGGCTCAGTTTCCTTGTCCAGCATTTCAATTATTTCTACAGTCCAACAATACTACAGTTGCCTTTTCATGTAAGATTTGGTTCCCTAAAAATCTTTATTTTAAATTTTGTAGATGTACATTTTATTTTTATCCGACTGCTGTGGTGGTGCTGCAGTAGCATTGTCGCCTCACAGTAAGACGCTGTCCGGTTCGATTCTCAGCTAGAGCATCTTCTGCATGGAGACATGCGTGAATGGGCGTACCTTTGTTGAAGGTTGTGCGTCAGGGCTGGCAACTCGGCACGTAAAAAATCTACTGCCAATCATTAGTTGTCCGGAGTTCCGCTGTGGCAACACCTAACCGGGAAAAGCCAAAAGACACAACAACATTTTATTTTTATCCAAGCTTAAATCACACTGTCAACAGCAACAAATCTACAGTTTAACTACCATTCTTAACCTTGTTTGGTACAAGTTAAGTTCTTATATGATCTCTGCATTGCGTTACTCACTATATATACTTAAAATAGTTTATTATTTCTAGTTCAGAACAACAAGGCAGCAGTTTGGACTTCACTACTTTTGTTTGCCTCAGCTGCTTGGATATTGCATAAGTTGCGCATGTTTTCACCAACCAAAGCAGATACCTTAGAGATTTTAATATAGGAACCCCACTAACTTTTATGAGTTACACATTTTTTTCAGAATAATACAGTCCCTTGTGCCACTTCAAGCCGCACCGTATCAGGAGGAAGGGTAAACAGAGAGACATAGGAGACGTGGTATTCAAAGTGCATTCTCTAGAACTGTTCACCTAATGGCAAGCAAATTACTGAAGCTAGCTAACCTGTATTAAAGCTATATACTCCCATCCATTTTTAAATAATAAACTATACATATTACATAAACATGCTATCTGGTATCAAGCATTATGTTACATTAATCATTGTAAAATTAACCTTAGCACTGTACTGGGTAGGAAATATCATGGGTTTTTTACATCAAGTAAAATGTACAGTTATGTAAGTGCACTTACCATAGCAGTAGGTGTTTTAACAAATCACTGTTGCAGTAGCCTAAGCTATATGGGTAGATTACAATATCTTGTATACATATGGGGAGGAGAAAATAATTCAGGCATCTAGGAGCCCATGAAGAATGGTTCTTGCTAAGCCTGATCTAAATCTTGTAAAGGAATCTATTTTGAAATGCTTTGTAAAAGTATGTACAGAGGACCAAGCTGCAACCTCTAAAATACTTCTACTCCATTCCAAAAAGCCACAGATGAAGCCAAAGCCCTGACAGATTGGGTTCTAACTCCGTCTGGAAGTGACTTATTATGGTGGATATAGCAGAACGAAATATCACGAAACAACATCGCGAAATTGTCTGCTTTGATAACGGTTGCCCTTTTTCCTTATTCTGATAGAACCACACAACTGATTGGCTTTCCTTAAGGGTTTAGCTCTGTCCAAGTATTATCTGAGCTGCTTCTTGACATCCAGAGAATGTGGGATTCTTCAACCTTGTTTTAAGTTTATGGAAATAATATTGAGATTATTATTATGGCTTAAAGTAAACTCAGAAAATACTTTAGGCATAAAAGAAGGATTAGAAGTCAAAGAAATCCTGTCCTTAGAGAAAATGAAGTATGTCACCATAAAAGCTTGTAGTGTAGATATTTTTCTTGCATATGTCAGAGCAATGTATAATACTGTTTTCCAAATTAAGAACTTCAAAAATCAACCTGATAAACTAGTTCAAATGGAAGTATCAACTTTTCAAGTACAAAATTAAGATCCCAAGGGACTTTCAAGATGGCTGCACATTGAGTGACAGCTTAATTTCTGCTCTCTCAGTATGAAAACAGAAACTCAGAAGAGACAGCCAGTGATTTTTTTTTTTGATACATTACAGTAACTGGCTAGTAAGTGCATTGCCTGGATCATGCCAGCAAAAAAGAAATTCAGATAACCTAAAAAATAATCCACCATAAATGGATAGGAAAAAAACACTTTCTGGGAAGAATTCTGCAAATGTTCAGCAAAAAGCAGTGAAGGCTCCAGTTTTGGTGCAATACATGACTTCCAGTAACCTAGAGAAAAAATGATTAAACTAAACAAAACACTGATGGAGTATATCCATTCAAACAAGGAAAGGCTGGAAAAAAATGGAAGAAGCTTTAAAGAGGTATTCAGATGAGGAGATAAAAATGCAAAAATCAGAAGTCAAAATGAAGAAAAGGCAGGCTGAATATGAGACTGCTCAAGAAGAAATGTTTTAAAAAAATAATTAGAAGACAGAACACGTAGGAAATTCTTGAGATTTACTGCTGTACCAGAGAAGCTGGAAGGAACAGGTTGTATTAGTTTTATGAAAGCACAAACAAGCAAGTGGACAGGTATTCCACAGCAGGAGTTGTTAACTGAAAGGGGACAGAGTGTGTATGCTCCAAAGCTGGCCATGTGAAAGCAACCTAGACCTTTAATATTAAAGATGCAATCCTACAAGCAGAAGGAGTTGATTCTGACAAAACTGTGGTAGAAGTACTAAAAGTGGGAGGCAGTAAAGTATTGTGAAAAATCATTACTCACTGTACACCAGACAGAAGAGTAGTAAATTTATTTCACTAATCAGGGAATGTCAAGAAGCAGGAGTGTGATTCAAACCTCTATATCCATCAATCTTCAGAATAGTCTTTCTTGGATGGACAAATTAATTTTTTGATGCAGAACATGTAAGGACAAATGTTTGTTCAACAGAAAGTGAGGTGTGAAAATAGGAGATTCTGCTTCATGTTCTTCGGGTAATAAAGACCACAGGGAGATGTGAGTGAAACCTTTTCCAGTATTTCAATGGAAAATGATTGAGAGACAAAAAATATGGACAAGAGTTGACTAGAGGAACTGAAAATATTTTGGAAAGGAAGCAGAGACTTGGGAATTTGGGAAATGGAGATAAGTAGGAATAAAACCAGTACCTCGGAAATTGACAAATAAATGTGGGATTATAAAGCATTAATTATATTTTTGAAATATGACAATACAAGAAAACCTGGAAATATTGGTCTTTTTTGACTTTGTTAAACTTGTAGGGGACTCTAAAGCATATGCCCTACTTCATGTCATTAATGTTTGGAGGAACACTTAGGAGACAAGAAGAGGAAGGAAAGAGTTAACTGTAAGTAAAACAAACTTGTTCTTAACAGTAATATTTGTATAATGCATGACACCATGATATTTGCATACTATAAAAGTAAAGTTGTCTCAGTTATTTTCAAGTGGATACATGGGGATACTAAAGTAATTAAGTGCCCCAGCTTTTTTCCTTTTCTCTTTCTTCTTGTAAAGAAGAAAAGTTTGTTCAAAAGAGTATGACACAAGAAGAATATGTATATTCTTGCAAAGGGGAATGACTGGATTAAGGCTCTTGGGTTTATCGAGTAACAAGTTTTAAGAGAAAGCAAATAAATAAAAAAAAACAATGAACATAATATAGCTCTCCTCTAGTAAATAAACAAATAAATGCATAAATACGTGTAGAAGCAATTCTATATCTGCATTTCATGTCTCCATGGAGACAATCTGATAAAGAGTAATAAAAACTGAATACTTTATTTTAATGGCTTTCTTTCAGTGGCTAGGAGATAATGTTTTCTGAAAGCATTAAAGTGCTTTCTCATTTTGGAAGAGTAATAATGATAAGACAAAACCAGACACACTTAGTAGAAGCACAGGCTGTACCATGCATTTTAGCATGGATAACCTCTTCTTTTTACACCAAAGTCTGAGACAGTGGCTGTCAGTTTGGTACAATTGTTCCTATTAGGAAGGTAAAACTTCATTATTTGAAGATGTACATGGTTTTGTGTGTTAATATTAAGTTAATATGTTTTTTGGGTATATTGGAGGCATATTTGATTTTTTGAGGGTTTTCATTAAAAAAAAAGTTGTGTAAGATGGGTCATAGGTTTAAATAGCTATGACAAGAAACAACTGTATAAAAGGTCAACCTGCCAAAAATTAGTGTGTGCATGTAACACAAAATCTGAAACTAGACACTTAACAAAAAAGCTGTTACAAATAAAAGGTGGAAATAATAACTTTTCAATGCAATGATCCTTTGATACTATCTTTAAATGTTAATGGTCTCACAGATGTATACTAAAAAGAAAGAGTAGTGAACTATATTAAACAATTTACAGTGCAACTAGCTATGCTACAGGAGACACATTTGGAAAGAAGTGAACATGTGAATTTAATAAAGAAAGGTTTTCAAGATGGTTATTCAGCGGAATACCTGGGACAAAGGAAAAGATGAGTACTTCTATATAACTGCAAGAGGAACTCCAATAATGATAGAAGAGGATAAAAAAGATAATAATGGTAGATATGTAGTACTATGTGTCTACTGGCAGGAGAGGAGGATTACACTGGGATGTATTTACTGTTTATTCCACCTAAAACTGCTATAATGGAGCTTAAGAACATTCTGGGAGAAATCAGTTTTCAGCAGAGAATATTATTTGTAGGTGGGGAATGGAATTTGATTTGCATCAGGGAAGATGTGTCTGGGGGGGTAGAAGGGAAAATATAACAATGGAGGCCAGATTTTTGAAGACACTTATGAAAATATTTGGCATGGAAGATGTGAATTCAATAGTAGGAGTTCATTGTGAATTTACACATTATTCCCCAAGATACAAAAACTGGGCTAGGCTAGACAGAGCTTGCATTTCACCAGAACATGTGCATAAGTCTCGATACACATCCAATAACTATTTCAGATCATGCACCAATTATACCTAAAATAAAAATGGAGGATAATTAAGTAAAAATTAGACACTGGTGCTTTCTCACCTATCTGTTGAAAATAGAGGAATTTAAAGAATGGGTAATGGAAATTGTTTGGGAGTTATTGAAGACTGAAAATTCTTCAGAAAATATAGCAAGGGAGTGGGATAAAATTAAAGTGGAGTTTAAAAATAGGGTGGAAATAAATGAAAGAGAGATATGGTTAAGAACCAACAAGAATTATTTTATAGGAACTGACAAATGTTAAAGTATTGCAGAATAGGAGGAATCTCAAAGAACAAGAGAAAGAGCAACCGCAGAATGTTAAGCAGAAAATAAAGTATTATTTCGATAATATGCACGAGTTTAGAAAGACTGCTGTTAAGCAATTGTTTTTTGATAATAATGCCAGAGCAGAAAAACTTTTAGCATAACAACTCAGGCAACAGAAAGTAGAAAGGGTTGGTGCCAAGCTTAGGGAGCCTATAACAAGGAAAATAACAAGAGATCCTGTAGAGGTACTAGACATATTTCTGAAATTTTATGAAAGTCTGTATAAAGGAGAGAAATATGGAGACTGAGAAAATGTAGAGATGGAAATGTTTATGGAAGAATTAAATATGCCAAGGTTAGAGGTAGATGAGGCGCAATTACTAATAGGATAGGAGGAGATGAGATAAAAATGGTGATGTATAACCAATCAACAGGAAAGTCCCCAAAAACAGATGGTATTCCTGTGGATGTTTGGAAGCTAGGAGGGAAAAAACTGATAAAGATCTGGAAGGTTTTGTTTAACAGCATTTTAAGAAGAGGAGAAGCACCAACATACTGGAAGAAAGTGGTGATGGCTGTAATACCTAAAAAGGGTCAAGATCCATCAGATCCAGATTCATGTAGGCCCATTTCAACCCTAAACCATGATTATAAAGTGTTTATGTCTATAATAGCTAAAAGAATGTCAAAACTGATGCCAAAATTGATACACATGGATCAAAGTGGTTTTGTGGAGGGGAGGCAAACATTTAACATTAACAGAACATTGATGATCCAGAGGGAGCTGAATATAAGAAAATAGCACTGTTGTTGGTGGGTCTTGATGCAGAGAAAGCATTTGACAGAGTAAGCTGGGAGTTTATGAGCAGAGCAATGGAACAATTTGCATTCTCTGATAAAATTATAAGGTTCATTAGGAGGACATATGAGGGACTGGAGGTGAAAATTTAAGTGGGTGGTTTCCTCTTTGATAATTTCTGTTTGAGCAGAGGAGCCAGGCAGGCGTGCCCCCTTTCCCCTTTGTTATTTGCACTATAGAACCATTGGCAAAGAAAATAAGAGACTCAGAAATTCAAGAATATAATTGGTATAATAGTCAAGAAAAGCTGTCTCTATTTGCAGATATTATTTTAGATTTGACAAAACCAGAAAAGGACATTTCAGAGTTGTGGAATATTTCAAGGCAGTTTCAAATCTTTTCAGGATACAAAATAATGAAGCTAAAACAAAGGCAATAACTGTACGTTATGTACCCACACACAAATTTGTTCAGCAATATCCATATTTATGGGGACAAGATGAAGTACTTAGGAGCATGGATTAAAAAGGATTTTGGTGTGGCATATAAGGATATGTGGGAAGGGACTAAACAAAAGATAACACAAAAACTGATAAATTGGAAGCTCTGTTATATGGATTAGCAAGATACAAGCAGTTAAAATGTTTTTAGTCCATTTAGTTTTATATACATCTCAGGCATATTTTTATCAACCAAAGGATAAGTTGTGGATAGCAATTAATAAAGAGCTGAATGATTTTATCTGGGAGGAGAAGACAATAAGAGTCAAATGGGATAAGCTGATTCTTTCATCTGAAAAAGACAGTTTGGGATTACCTGATTTGAAGGGGTATTTCAGAGATGCATAGCGCAAGCAAAAATCAATAATTCAAAGTCAAAAGGGCTGATGATGAAACAGAGATGCTCAGGAAACAAGGAGAGACTGGGATTTTAGATGCAGATCCTTAAGAAAAATAACTATAACCATGCAGAATATCATATTCATAAAGTAGCAGAAAGTATTCTAATAACTAAGCCAACACAGGAATGGAGAAAGGAGATTCTGCCAATAGGGATAACTGCAAATAAGGATACCAACAATAGGCAAAAGAGGGCTGGAATTTATTGGAGAAAAAAGAATCAATGCATTGGGAGCAAATAATTAGACTGGCAAAGGTAACAGAATGGGAAGAGGCTAAGACTTTATTTTGACTGCAGGATACAGATTTGCTTTACCTGTCAAGGATTGATATCAGGGTATAGGCAAAGAGAAAGCAATAGGGGATCCTAAGTGAAAGACCAGCACTGTTTAGGTTTTTAGCAGAATCTAAAACAGGAGATGCTGTTAGAAAATGAATATTTAGTACAGCATGCAAAATACTGCATAACTACAACAATCAATCAGAGGAGGTAAGAAAGGCTTGGGAAGGGAGATTGGATAAGCAATTCACATAGAAACAATGGCGTGGATAAATCTATGTCTCCCAAATATGCAACAAAGTCTAGAAGATTTAGGATCTTTGCTTGTAAGTGTTTACACAGGTACATTTATAACCAACAAAGTCTAGAAGATTTAGGATCTTTGCTTGTAAGTGTTTACATAGGTACTTTTACACCCCAAGTACACCCCAAAGAATTTTTCCTCTGGTAGACAGCACATTTTGGAGATACAATGGGAAGAAAAAAGTAATTGGGAATATATTTGCTGGGAGTGTAATGAGTTGGCAGACTTTCAAGATTCCCTGCAGACTACTCTGTCAGAGTTACTGGGTCATCAAACTGGTGTAACTAAGGAAATTATTTTTTGAGCTATAATACAGAATCTGAATTGCTTAGCCATAGTAAAGTCTTGCAGAGTTTAATTATGGTAGCTGCCAAAAAAGCAATTACTAGAAAACGGAAATCAAAGTATAAATCAACTTTACAAGAAGTAGTGAATATAGTAATAGAGATAAAACAACTGAAATTGGGATCTTTAGAAATGGGTAGAAGCAAATTACACAGGGAAAAATGGTAACTGTGTGAACAAAACATGCAGAGGAGGAATGAAGTTTAAAAAAAGGTAGGATTTGAATGAGCTATGTAATGTTTGACTGACAATGACTGGATAGATTAGAAGTGATGTATGTTTGCAACTAAAATTATGTAAGTATGGTTTGTTTCATTTATATAAAAGAATGCTCGGAGTTAGTCCAAAATGACAAAAAATAGACTGAACCCACAGACATTACCAACATCCTGGTGGACAGGTTCAGTGCAAACTCCCCCCCTTCCCCCCCAAAGGAGCAATTATCTATCCCAGCACAGAGTCGTCTCCCTGTCATCACAGATGTTCAGGTAGGAGCTGCCTCTCCAAAGCAAAAAACACAGCATCAATGGGACCGGACGGTGTCCCGGGCTGCATCCTACAGGAGCTCCAAGAGGAGCTAAAAGCTCATATTAGGCTACTGTTCAATCTCAGCCTTTCTACAGGTTATGTACCCAAGGAATGGCGTACAGCAACAGTGGTCCCACTCCACAAAGGTGGAGCCTCAACGGACCCTGGGAACTATCGCCCCATAAGCCTGACTAGCCTAGTCTGCAAGGCCATGGAGCGGATCATCATGGGACTCATAAACAAAGACATTGGGGAACTACAGGCTCTAAATCCTACACAATTTGGCTTTGTTAAAGGCAGATCCTGCCTCTTGAACCTGGTAGACTTCTTCGAAACAGTCACCAAGGCCATAGATGAAGGGTAGGTAGTCCACACTGCCTACCTGGACCTCGCAAAAGCCTTTGACACCATACCCCACTCTGGCATCATAGATAAGCTCTCCAGCCTAAATATCAACCCCTATGTCATAAGATGGGTTGCAAACTGGCTCAAGGACAGAACCCACATGGTCAGAATTGCAGGAGCTATGTCAGACTCTAAACCTGTTACAAGTGGCGTCCCACAAGGCTCAGTCCTGGGACCGCTCTTGTTCGGTATATATTTTTCAGAGGTACAGGCCAACATGGGAGGACTATGGCTGACCAAGTTTGCAGACGACTGCAAACTGGGTGCCATAATCGACTCTCCAGCTGACACAGGCATCCTCCAAAAGGGTCTCACAGAGACGGACAACTGGTGCCAAAGCCATGGCCTGAAACTAAACGCCAAGAAGTGTATAGTCATACCCTTTGGAAAAAACAAAGTGCCCACAAACTACCATATAGGCGGTAATCCATTAAGTACGGAGGAAGTAATTAGGGACCTGGGAACCCAAGTTGATAGTAATCTCTCCTTTGACAACCACGTTGCCAAAGTGGTTAGAAAGACCTTCTATATAGCCCACCTCATCATGAAAGGGTTCACATCTAGATCCAAGGAGGTCATTGTGCCCCTTTACTCATCTCTCATCAGGTCCATAATTGAATACAATGCTCCATTTGGGATGTTCCTTACCCGACACCTGCAGCAACTGTTGAGACCACAAAAGTACCTCACCAAGAGGATCAAGGGTCTCAAACAGATGACCTATGCTGCCAGGTTAAAGAAACTCCAGCTCTACTCAGTTGCATACCGCCTACTTAGAGGCGATCTGTGCCTGACGTATAAAGCCATGTCCAACCCAGAATTAATGGACATGCTCCACCTCAAAAAATCCAAAATCCACTAGAGCTACTCGCTCAAAGGATTTGAATCTCAACACAGAAATTAATAGGACATGCTGGAGAGACAGATTCTTGACCCAGAGGCTCCCAGTACTCTGGAATAGAATCCCAGTCCATATCAGGCAGAGCCCCTCGCTGACTCTCTTCAAGAGAAATCTTGACGAGTGGATGGGAGATCATAAGTTCACTCCGGGGATCACTTCTGTGTCACTACTAGACAGAGGCTCAATAAAGTAACCAAAAAAAGGGCACAGTAAAACCCATTTTTTAAGGGGTGGCATAAGCCAAATACACTCTGGCTAGGCTGATAAATGCCCTAGGGCATATAGCCTAGTATCAACCTATGAACCTAAGTATTGCCTATGTTATATGTGATAATTTAATGAAAACATTTCTTGTTTAAAAAAATGAAAGAACTTAAGATCCCAAGAAGGAGCCACCTGTTTTGTAGGTAGGTAGATATGTAAAATCCGTTTCAAAATCTGCTTGACTTGAAGACAAGTAAAAAATGGGGATCTAAGGGCAGGAAAGCAGGAATAAGAGAAAGATGAATCATTACAGAAGAATAAGAGAGACCAGTGCATAACAACTTACACAGATATCAAGAACCCAGGGATAATGTAGCCTCGAAATGGTCCTGGTTCTTAGAGTGGCACCAACTAGAAAATCATTTCCATTTATACATGTATGATTTTCTACCGGCATTTTTTTCACATCCTTTAGTTCTTCCTTAAAAAAATGCCTAAAAGGTATCAAAACTGTTATCATCCAAGCAGTCAAGTGAAGTGTTTTCAAGATGGGGTGTATCGAACAACTGCTGTCTTGTGCGAGTAAGTCTGGTCTCTGAAGACGCTTGTGGTAATTCCCCTGGCCAATATGAAAAGGGAGAAGCACTATTATCTGGGCCAAAAGGGAGTCACCACCTTAATCTTTAAAAGAGTCCTTCTGGATCATTTGAAGAAACCTGAATATCAGTGGAAAGGCATGCAGGAACATTCCTGCCCATGGAATGAGAAGGCATCTGTCATCCAGATGTATGCAAGGAATCCTGTGACAAAATTTCTGATTTGGAAGGCGGCAAACAAAGGTAAACATATTTAGAGGTGTTCCTCACAGTTAGATCAATTCCTGGAAAACCCTGGGTGCAGTTTTCATTTGTGAGGCTCTGTCCTGGTCCTGTTCAGATTATTGATGGAATATATGAAGCCTAAAGAGTCTGAGTTGCTATTTCCCAAGCTATCATAACAAATCTGAATAGGGGCTAAGATCTAGCACCCCCCCCCCAATTTATGTACCACATCATTGTTATGTTGCTTGAAATAACTTCCAGACATCACTGGAACCAAAAATTATTCAAAGTTTTTAAGGCACTAATAGATGCCAACATCCTTTTGATATTTATGTCCTTTTGTCTGTCCATGGAGTTCCACAGACCTTGCACATTTACCCTTTTTGAAATTACTCCCCAAGCAACATATGAAGCATCTGTTGTGACAGACTAGGAGGGAAACTAAATAGAAAAAGGAAAACCTGGATTGAGAGAAATAATCCACTCACCAAAGTAACTCCCCTTATACCAATTACAGAACTGAAATCTGAAAAGATATGGGGTGAAGATACTGAAACCAGACTGATCTGAGGTATCACTGAGTCCTTCTCATGTGAAGTAAGGCTAACAGAATCTTGCGAATCATAGTAGAATGAAACCCATAATCCTGAGAAACTTCCTTGTAGAAGTCTGAGAGATTGGCTGGAGAAGTTACGAAGATTTCCTTGTAGTGTTCGACTTTGTACTGTGGAAAAAGGCTCTTCCTAGGGATAAACCTGGAAGATATGCCAGAATGGAAGGGATGAGAGATGATTTCTGCAAGTTCAGTTGGAACTGAAGGAATTCCCACTGCCATTAGTACCCTTGGTAAATAAGTGTCAGACCCAGTTCATCTGTGATACTCTAATGCCACTGTGGAAGGTAGAGGCCTGGCCTGAGGGAGAGATTTGATGGCCTCTAACATTTCTCCAACCAACCTGAATAACACGGGCATCCTGAGGCAATGCAGCAATTACTTCATGTATACTGACAACCATTTACTCTTACAGCAAACAAATACAGTATGTGAGAGATGTAATAACTACACTATGAAACTGGAATCAATCCTCCCATATAATAAACAAGACATCAAACAGGTTTTCAGCACACACACCTCTCTTCTCACACAAGATAAAGTCACAACACAAACTCACATAAGCAGAAGTACTTACTAAGAGCCTACCAAAAGACCAGAGACTTCCCAAGTGCAAGCAACTCACATATACTAGAGTACGACCAAAACCTACTACACAGCAACACACATACCAGTATCTCAGTTAATAAGCACCTAAGGAAAAAACACCTCAAAACCAAATATTGTGATCATAGTAGATTCCATACTGAGACACACAGATGTTCCCCTCACTAGGCTGGACAAGGAGAAGTTCACGGTCAGCTGCCTGTCAGGTGCTAGGATGCATCAAATCATGTATGCACTCAAGTCACTCAACAATTACCATTAAGATTCTGTCATAGTACATGCTGGGGTGAATGACTTCAGAAGTACCTCCCTGGACTACTGAGACATGACTGAACTCTCAGATTATGTGTCCCAGGCAGGTATGTCCCAAACCCTAATCAACATTCTACCTTCACCCAGGATGATGCCACAATATAAAAAAAAAATTATTAACTTCAACAATTGGCTTAGTTTCTGGTGTCAATCCAGCTATTTGTCAGCCTGGACAGACATGGTCGGCAGGTCATGCTGCTTTGCCAGAGATGGTCTTCACCCATCTCCTCTAGGCTTTTAAATACCTGCAAAGACACTTGCCTACCCCATAGTGTCTTTTTTCTGGCAATACCAAAACAACAACATTTCTGATGCAAAAAAATCCACTACAAACAAACTCAAGGTTATGCTGCTAAATGCTAGGAGTCTAAATAAGAAACTGCACTCCCTGGAAGTTCTCCTCACCTTGGAAAATGCTAACATCTATGCAGTCACTGAGACTTGGTTCAAGGCCACAGAGAGGACCCCAGCCATGCAAGGCTGCAAGGCCTTGCACAAGTTCACACCTCAAAACAACGGCGAAAGAACCAAAGGTGGAGGCGTATCCATCTTCATTAAATCCAAATGCACCTCCAGACTGCTTAAACAGTATGAATCGCTTGAGCTACTCCAGGTCCAAATAACTACAGGTAAAACACCCTAACACATCAATGCTAGCTACAGGTCTCTTACCATGAACCATAAGAAGCACACCACCTACCTGGACTTGCTTGAGTCACTCACTATACAGCCAAAACACCTTGGTCCCAGGAGATTTCCTTCTAAAGAGTGGGCAATGTACAACAGCACAAGCTTGGTTGCCCTGAGGTTCCTGGTCTTTGTTAATACAAATGCTCTGGAACAGTTAGTCTGGACCTCCCAAAAGGGACTCAAATGTTTTGGACTTAGTACTCACCAATATGGGGGAGGGGGGGGGGTCACTGCACTACTCTGTGTTCTGCCCTCCCTAGTAAAGTCACACCATAAATCTGTCTCGTTTAAAGTAAATATCAGACCTGACACCTCCGAAGGAGCAATAAAAATGAGAAATTTATCCAAAAGAAACTATAGCCTACTAAGCGAGAGTTGGAAAAGTTTCAAACCGCCTGCTAACACAGCCAACAATGACTCCTATGCAGAGGAGTACACAAATGCCCTGTATAATCACTTAAACAACTGTATTGACTCTGCTGTATCTGGCAGGGTCAAAACCAAGTCCTCCCGTAAAAACAAGCCACCCTGGTGGACCTCGAGTATAAACAGGTTACATAACAAAAGAAAGAACTGATATCCAAGAATAAGAGGGAACTTATTCAGCAGAGAAAGAATACCCTCCACAGCTTGAAAAAGCAAATCAGATATCTGTTGAAGTCCTCTAAAGCTAGTTATGATGATAAAGTAGTTTCCCTAGCTAAAGACAATCATAAGGCTAAAAGGGAATAGCCAGCTATGTGCCAAACTCATAGTGAATGGTGCCACTCACACTGACCCTGAGGAAATTGCCAACCTGTTAGCCAACAGATTTGGTGCAATTTTCACCCCCTGTCCTTACTAGCCATACCCCAAAGCATGCCTGACACCTGTCCTGTCCCCCACTATCTGCAATGAGCAGGTCATATCCGCACCCTCCAAGGCCAAAACACAGTCTCTATGGGACCAGATAACATCTCAGGCTGCTTACTAAACAACCTAAAACATGACCTAGCAGATCCACTTGGCACTCTCTTTAACCACAGCCTGAGCACTGGCTTTGTTCCAGCAGAGTGGAGAACAGCAACTGTAATCCCCTTGTGCAAAGGGTGTCTATCAACCAAACCTGGGAACAACAGATGTACAAGCCTAACCAGCCTAATCTGCAAGGCCATGGAAAGAATCATCATGGACCTTAACAAGGACATGGGCACATTCAAAGTCTTGATGACCTGACCCAGTTTGGCTTCATTAAGGGTAGATCATGCTTAGTAAGCCTGGCGGACTTATTTGAGAATGTCACCAAAGCCCTGGACAAGGCAAAGCAGTACATACCACTCATCTTGACTTAGCCAAGGCTTTAGACACAATCCCCCACTCAGGTGTCATCAAGAAACTCTCCCAGCTGGGGATTAACCCATATGTCACTAGATGGTAACCAACTGACTGAACCCATACTGTCAAAGTTGAGGATTCCACCTCCATAAGTGGAACAGTTACCAGTGGGGTACCACAATGTTCTGTGCTGGGCCTTCTACTGTTTGGAATCTATTTCATGTTAGTCCAGGTGATAGCAGATGGCCTGTGGCTTACCAAGTTTGCAGATGACTGCAAATTGGGAGCAATAATTGAGTCTCCTGAATATATAAGCTTATCACAGGAGAAGTTAAAACAGACAAATGAATGGCGCCAAAGCCATAGTCTAAGACTAAATGCAAAAAAGTGCATTGTTGTCCCCTTTGGCAAAGAGGTAGCCCATGCAAATTACAATATAGGCAGCACCCCCCCAAGCTCAAACCCAGTGGTGCATGACTTGGGAACACAAGTTGATAGCAGTCTAAACCTTGATCACCATATGTCCACAGTGGTACGGAATGCCTTTTATATTGCACACATCATAGGTAAGGGCATCACATCCAAGACCAAGGATTTTATAACTCCTCTGTACTCCACCCTCATCAGACAACTAATACAGTACAATGCCCCCTTTTGCATGTATCTCACCACACACCTGCAGCAGCTGGAGAGACCACAGAGGTTCTTGACCAAGAGAATTCAGGGACTCCAAAACATGACCTACATGGAAAGACTGAAAGCCCTGTCGCAATACTCTGTGTCCTACAGGCTGATGAAAGGCAACCTGTGCCTGGCCTATTGAGCAATCTCTTACCCTGCCCTAATGGAAATGCTGCACGTCTGCCAATCAAATGGGACAAGAGTCAATGGCTCCAGAGATCTCAGCCTAACCTGTGATTTAAACAAAACATTCTGGAGAGAGTGATATGTCTCCCAGAGACTACCGTTTCTCTGAAATAAACTCCCAATTCATGTTAAGCAGAGCTCCTCAATGACTCTATTTATGTGCAACCTGGACAACTGGATGGGAGATGGTAAATTCACCCCTGGAGTGGCACCTATGTCCCACATGGCCAGGGGAAGCTGGTGCAGATAACAGATTCGCTTTGCAAACAATCAAACCATCTAATAATGCTGAATTAGGAAACTATCTAACAATGGTCAATTAGGGAACATAGGGTATTACATGGCTAGGACCAAGGGCCATTAGCCTAGTAACCTCCTATAAACCTATGATTGTTAGGGTGAGATGTGGGAGGGGACAGAAGAAGTAAATAGACATTACAAGCTTTTGAACTGTCCTTGGTTCTAAGAGGCTCTCCCTTTTTTTTTCATTGAGCCTACTTGCCATTGCTTTTTGAAATTTTGTTTGTTAGAACTTTTTTGAGATTGCTTACCATTTTTCTGGAACAGGATCCTGAAAATTATGGAAAGTTTTTCTGAACTTAGAAAAGAAGGATTAAAAATATCTAAGTGATCCCTTGAATCAATTTCCCTCCATCATCAAATCTTTCAATTAACTCAGCAGTAGAGGGGCGAAATAGCACATCTTAGTCAAGGGGTGCATTCAAAATTTCAGCTTTAAGATCTTCTGGTAGGTGTTGAGAATGTAATCAAGCAAACCTTCTCAAAAATAAATAGTAGCAGCAGTTCTGTAAACAGTATCAGCAGAATCATAAGGGCACTTTCTGGAGTGATTGTTTACCTGAGAAGCAGCATTTAGGTAATTTAAAGAAGTTTAACCTCAGAAGTAGTAAAGTTAACATTTAAATTTCTCATGTTCTCAAAGGAATCCAGTAAAAATGTTATCATGGGAGCCAGGCAGTTCAAAATCCGGAAAGTTAATGTAGCAGAAGAAGAATAAACTTTCTTCCCGAATATGCCAAAAGCTTCGCCATCCTTGTCAGAAGGAATGGAGTAGAATTCATATTACGTTTAGCAGTAGAAGATGTAAATAGATATATCACTGCAGGATCTGATTTGGAATTAGACAACAAGAATTTGTGTGTGAAGTACTTTATACAACTTATCAGACTTTTGGGGAGCAGGGAGGCTGAATGTCAGGCATAATGCAAGCTGTTAAGAAAATATACTCAATGATGAGACAACACATGAGGAACAGGTGCAAGATGAGGAAATTCTAGTTGAAAAGAATCATAATTCTTCTGCAGGGACATCAAAAATGCCATTCTCTTCCCACTGAAATAATCCTCTCATTTTGTTAGTAGTATCAGAAAAAGATAACCCTTCTGGAGGGAAATCTGAAGTTACACTGGTTATAACATTTTGGGCTGTTCATGTTTCTGGAACTGTGAGTACATTTGCTTTTGGCATTTCTGGCTACTCATATTCCTGGAAAACAAATACAGTTATGTAAGTATATTCACCATAACAGCAGATGTTCTAATAGATTACTGTTGCAGCAGCCCAAGCTATATGGGTACCAGCCCTGTGACTGGCCAGTTTATAAAGTTAAAGGATGCATTCTATGTGCTCCAACAGTCAGGAGCTTTAGCGAAGCTCCATAAAAAAAAAACAGTGAAAACGCTTCACAGCATTTTTGCCTAGGAGGGAGGCAACAGCCTTGACAGAACAATTCTAGGAAACAAACAACCTTAAACTGCATATAAAATGATAAAACATATGCACCCTGGCAACTCAATAGAACAAAGAAGGTGTCTTAAGAAGGAAAGGCTACTGCAATAACGATCTATTACAATATCTATTGTTATAGTAAGTTTGCTTACCCAAGTGCATTATGTCCAATGCATAGATAACTGTTGCAGTAGCTTAAACTATATGGGTAGATTACCATAGCTTAGAAATCTAAAAAGGCATGGCAGTCAATAAGCAGACTCCAGCAGCCCCTGGAGAATGGTCCTAGGAAATCCAGTTCTGGACCTGGAAAAGGATTCCAATTTGTAATGCTTTATAAAAGTGTGTACAGTGGACCAAGTTGTTGCCTCTAGAGTACTTCTAATGTCCACCCCTTTCCAGAAAGCTGACAAAGAAACTAAAGCCCTTGTGGAATGGGCCCTAACCCTACCTGGAAGCAGCTTCTTATGAAGAATGTAACAAAAAGCAATAGCAATGCGATAACTTTCTGGAAATGGCCAGTTCTAATACTGACTGACCTTTTATCTTACCCTTGTAAGGAACAAATAGATGAATAATCACCTTTCCTGAATGTTCAGATTTTGTCTAGGCAGCATCTGGGCTGCCTGTAGACATCTGGAGTATGAAGAATCTTTTTTCCCTTATTCTTGGGTCCAGAAAAAAGACAGGAAGATTAACAGTTTAGGTCAATGCAAACCCTGAGACGATATTAGGTATAAAAGAAGGATTATTTCTCAAAGAAACACTGTCCTTGTGAAAAATAAGATAGAGTTGACTCACCATAAGTGCTTATAACTCAGATACTGTATTAGGAGATGTCAGAGAAATGAGTAAAGCAGTTGTCTATGTTAAGAACCTTAATTTTGTCTACAGAACTGGTTCAAATGGAGATAGAGCAAGCTTTTCAATTATAGAGTTGAGATTCCAAGGAAGAACCACTTGTTTCCAATGTAGCCAGGTATGTAAAACCCCTTTCAAAAATTGTTTAACTTGTGGATAATTAGAAGGGGGGGATACAAGGACAGACAAGCTGAAATGGTGAACAAAGGAACCTTAATAGAAGAATAAGAAAGACCAGAGGACAGAAACCCACACAAATAATCAAATACCAGAAGCAGCACAGCATGAAGAGGGTTCTGCTTCTTGGACTGGCACCAATTAGACAACCTTTTTCACTTGCACATATGCAATTTCCAAGTAGCAGCTCTTTTCGCTTACTTTAGTACCAGCTACAAGTCCTCAGAAAAAAAAGTCACTAAAAGGTATTAAAATTCTATCATTCAGGTGGTTAGTTTAAGATTTTTTAATATCGGGGTGTATCAAACAACCCCTATCCTGTGTAAGTAAATCCAGTTTGTGGGGAAGCTTGTGGTAATTGCCCTTCACTAGACTGAAAAAAAAAAAAAAACACTTGTCGTCTACGCTAAAAAAGGAATCACTGCCACAATTTTTCGAGAGTCCTTCTGGATCTTCAGAAAATCCACAGATATTAGTGGAAAGGGTAGAAAAGCATACACTCCTGTCCATGAGAATGAGAAGCCATCTGTCTTCCAGGCCTATTTGTAGGAGCCCTGAAGCAGACTGTCCATAGGTGTCTGTTCTGAAAGGAGGCAATCAGCTTTACTGTTCTCCACAAATGTATTACTTTCTGGAAGACCCTGGTTGAAGTTTCCATTTATGGGGGTCTCTCCTAATCTTTCTGAGATTGTCTGTAATCAGATTTTGCCCTGACAGAATCCATGAAGCCTGCAGAGTCAGAATAAGTTGAGCTGTTAATTCACAGGATATCACAGGCAGTCTGCAAGGAGCGTATAACCTGGTAGCCCCTTACTTGTTTATGTACCATATTACTGTGGTGTTGTCTGTATACACCTTCAGAAGTCCTGTGGACCAGAAATTTAAGGCTTGGATGGGAGGTTGGCATAATGGTTAAGGTATTTCCTTACATACACAAAGTGCCGGGTTTGATTCTCACATAAAATAGCCCACAAAGGCAGTTAGCTTAACACTAACCTATGAACCTATGAAAATGTTAAACACTGCCAACATCACTCTGACATTTATGCACTTCTGTCTGTCTGAAGCGTTTACCCCTTTGTAAAGAGCACCTTGTGCCATATTTGATGCATCTGTATTTACAGATTGAATGGGGTTGGAAAGAGGACTAGTAGACCTGGATTGCAAGGGATTTGGTCTATAGACCAAAGAATCTCCCTTTTGCTTTTTTTAACACATCTCAGAATTGGAATCTGAAAGGGCAAAAGGTGCAGATGATCAGAAGTATTTTCCTCATATGGAGTCTGACCAGGGAAAGCATGATGCCATGTATCCCAAAATCCTGCGAAATTCCATTGCAGATGCTTGACTTTAATTGGAAAAACTCTATTGCAACTGCTGAAACATCTCTACTTTGTCTGACGGAAGAAAGATTCTGCCCTAGGAAGAGCCGAACAGACATCTCAGGAATTCAGTTCTGTGGGGAGGGATGAGAGATGATTTCTGAAGGTTTAATTGAAAACCTAGCATGAGTAGAAGATTCTGGACAGTCTGTAAAGACAATTGGTAGAAGAGTTTGCAAAGATAAAAGAATCATCCAAATACAGAAGTGTGTGAATGCTTTGATGCCTGCAATAAGCAATGAATGTAGCAAGTCATTTTGTGAACACCTTTGGTGCTGTGGAAAGTCAAAGACTAAGACTGAGAAGCTAATAAGGTAAATCATTCACAGCAAACCTTAAAAGAAAGTCTGAAGTGCTCACCAGTGGGAATGTGATGATAGGTATCCTTTACTTCTAGTTATACTATGGAAGCTAATAAAAGAACCTAAGGTAGGAGTCTAAGGGAAAACATTTTGAACTTCGGTACATTTCCAAAAAAATGAGAATGATAAGGTCTAGCACCGGCATCCAAGTCACCTTTCTGTCTGGCATCAGAAAAATCTTTGAATAAAATCCTTCGCCTCTCTCGCCTGCAGGGACTAGTTCTATGACTTCCTGAAATATCATTTGTTCCAGAACAGGAAGAAATAGGAGAAATCTTGGTTACTGGGCAAGGAGGTTACCCTTGGAAAGGAGGGACAGAATCCTAATGCCAAAAGTGCACTTTTGTTGAATTATTTTCAGAAGCCATTTGTCTGCAGCAATGTTTTGCCAGATGGGAAAATGAAGACTGAGAAAGAGAGGGGTTGCCAATTAGGGAGGGGGAACCTGAAAGGGCCAATTAGTCATTCTGACTTTTTGGACTAACCTTGCTTTTGAGGCTTTACCCTTCTTTATGGAGTCTCCTTGCCATTGTGTTTTAAAATCAATCGTGAAGGCACCTTGCTGCTTAAATTTCGTACTGAGAAAGGGAGCGGAGTCAAAAAAGAAAATGAGTTACCTTAAAATGAAGGCTGGAAAATTTGGGTTAGCCCTTGTATCAACCTTCCCTCTCATCAAACTTCCTAAGCACCTCAGCGGCAGTAGGGCCAAAAATAACTCCCTTGTGTGGGGACAATTTAAAATTTAAGTTGAGACCATAAACAAGCAAACCTTTTCAAGACTGACCCAGCATCAGCAGCAGCCTGAAGACAGTATCTACTGCATCATAAGAACACATTAAGGCATGTTTAATTACACAAGAAGCAGATGCAAAAGAGGCATTTAAAGAATTTTTCACCTCAGAAGAGGGAAGGTTAGCAGGCAACTTTTGCATGTTCTCAAAAGGCAGAAATAAATACATTAACATTTGAGCCTGGCAGTTTAAAGTTCTGAATGTTAAAGTGGCAGAAGTGTAGTGTAAACTTTCTTCCCAAATCTGTCAAAAGCTTTCCCATCCTTGTTAGATGGAATGTAGTTAGAATTAATAATTTGCCAAGCAGAAGCAGTTTTGGAAAAGAAAATCAGTGAAGGGTCTGCCTTAGGGCTAGCAAACAAGTACTTGTGAATCTGACGTACACCACTATATAACATATATAAATGTGTGTGTGTGTGTGTGTGTGTGTGTGTGTGTGTGTGTGTATATATATATATATATATATATATATATATATAGGGATTCACTTCATAATCTCGAAATACTGAAACATCGAATTTCAGTATTTCGAAACTATGACACCGAATCCACAAAACACCGAAACTACAAAACCCCGAGCCCAAAACCGCGAAATTCAAAACACCGAACAAACTGTATGCAGTACACCATACATACACCACAAAACCCACATCACAACATAAACAAACAAAAACTACACACATACACAACTCATACACACATAAGCAAGGGGCAAGTCCCCTGCACCCCCACAACCCCCCTACTTATATATACTAACTCCGAGATCAAACAAACAGGAAACAAAAGCAAACTCACACACACACATTCTCCAGTCCCTCACACACACATCAAACATATCAGCACACTCACACTCTAACTCCCACTCAAATCCCTTACAAAACACTCACTTACCTGACAAAACACCTAGATCCACACACGGCACCGCACACCATAAACACACAACCCGGACGTCACATAGCGTAAGGCCATAACCGCGAATTTGAGATATTCAAATTTGTGATTATGAACTTTCGCTATTTTAAACATTCGGGTTTATAGTTTCAAGATACTGAAATTCGACATTTCAGTATTTCGAGATTATAAACGACTCCTATATATATGCACACACACACACACACATATATATATATATATATATATATATATATATATATATAGATATATATGTATATATGGGTCTACTGCACTTGACCTAAATTTCATTTGACTGACTGACACCCAACTGACCTAAATTTCATTTGACCTAAAACTGACACCCATTTCACCGACATGTAAGACACAGACTTTTTGTGGGTTTTCCTTCACCTGTGACTTGTTTGTGATAAAAAGAATTACTGTAATTTATAGTGCTGACTGTTAGAATTCCAACAGTCATGTAAAAAGTAGTGTTGTAGTGTTTCTAAATGTGAGTTTTTCTATATACATTTTTATGGAAAGTATCTAAAGTAATTTGGTGAATGTTTTTGCATTCCCAGCAGAAGTGGCAGCGTGTAGAGTACTGTAAGGCAAGTTAAAGGTATATGTCCTTTTCCCCACTGTATGTGCGATCCTGGAGTTAATACATATAATTAGAGGGATGTGGGGGGCACAGCCCACCACCTAGTTTGGTTGTACATGGTCCCGTTTCTGCTAAGAGGGTTAGTAAGTAGTTTTTAAGTTCTGGAAAGGATTAGTTATTGGTGTTCTAAGTGTGCTTGTCTATGGTTTAAGATTTAGTATGTTGCAATTCAGCATTGTAAGCTGTTGGTGAAATGGGAGTCAGTCAAATGAGTTTTAGGTCAAATGAACTTTAGGTCAACTGGGTGTCAGTGAAATGGATGTCAGTCAAATAAAATTTAGATCAAGTGAAGTAGACCCATATATATATATATATATATATATATATATATATATATATATATATATATATATATATGTGTGTGTGTGTGTGTGTGTGTGTGTGTGTGTGTGTGTGTATACAACTTCCGAGGGGCAGATGGTTGACTCCAACTCTAACAAATCATAATACATTTGCTGAGCAATGGGGATTTTATTTTGATCTTATGCAGAGAAAACGGAAGTAGAAAAATCAGAAATTATCTCCCTAACAAGCAAATCTCCTCTCTCCATGGAAACAAAAACAGAAGAAGACACGCTTTTTTACCTTTTCTTGGGAGATTCCCTGGAAAGTGACCAACCCAAGGCTGGCACTCTATCCTGGAACTTAGGCTCCTTATCCTGACTATTAGGTAATACACTTGCCCCTTCCCCTAAGATTGACAAAAGTGATTCTCCCTTGCCCACAGAGGACATCCCTACAGACACATAGAACATATCTATCCCCTGCTCCTTAGTGGCTGTAAGTACTACACCAGATGGACTGAGGAAAAAAGATGAGTGGTCTAAGGAACAAAATTGTGTGCAGCAAAGTCACCCATAAGCAGCTGAGGCATAACTGGGACAGCTTGATACCTAAAGATTCCCTGTCTTCTTATTCTTGTTGACATACTCTGGAGTAAGCTTCCCATTCATGTCAAGCAGAGCACCTCACTGGCTCTCTTCAAGAGAAATCTTGACGAGTGGATGGATAACAGAAAGTTCACCCCAGGGATCACTCCAGTTGCCCTACTGGATAGGGGCACTGTGAACTAGGTGGCATGGTGCCCAGGCAATTTTTGGGGGGCCAGGCTTGTAAAGACTCCAGGGCCATTAGCCTAGTACACACCTATGAACCTATGAACATGGGAAGGAAGAATTCTGCAGACTGGTAATTTCTCCATAAGTTCAGCAGTGGATGAAAGTACTAAAGATGGTAAAGGAAGTCTGAAGGAGTTGGTAAAGTTTTAAGAAAAACATACCGAAAGTCTGCACAAGCACAAAGTCATGCCCCTACATACAACCTGTAGGAAAAAAGTAAAAAAAAAAACAGTTGTTCACATAAGCATTTACATAAAATGCTCACTTGACAAGAAGTGACAGTCCAAGATTTCAAATCTGTTTCCTAGCTAAAACACAACATATTTTCATAGGGAAAAAACCCACAATTTTTTTTTTCAAAGAAAATAAATTTAGTGGAAGGTTTTCCCCAACACGGGATGTATTTGCCCAGCTATGAAGGATTGCTAGCTGACCAATAGTTCCATGGGGTCCCCTGAAGGAATGATCTTTGGCTGCAAGAAACCTCTGAGCTTTTTGTACTTTAACTTTCCCTTACATGGAGTTCCTCTCAAGCTCCTAACGGTAAGAGCATGCAGAGGGCACCCTTTACCTTTAAAAAGATGGCTGGTAGCAGTGGGGAAGGACTCATACAACTTAGGTTACTGCAATCATGACCTAATGTTGAACATCTACACCTTTGTAGTTCCAAGTGCTCTTGAAGGCAAATACATTTCATCATCTGTGCAAAGTGATTTCTTGTATTCAGGGAGATATTTGATTACTCTGACCCCCCCATAGAGTGCCAATATGAATAATAAATTAAAGTGGTACTGATGATGTGGAGTAGCTCAGAAAGGTGTGTATACAGACTAAATTATGTAAAATAACTCTCTGCCACAGAACACATAAATCATTCACAGGTTCATAGGTGGGTATTAGGCTTTCTGCCCTGAGAGGCCATTTCAAGCCTAGCCAATAACCTAAGGTCAGACTCAAACTATATACCTTCTGTTTATAAGGTGAATATGGTGCAGCGGTAGCATTGTTGCCTCAAAGCAAGAGGTTCTCCCGTTCGATTCTCGGCTAGAGTGCGGGGAGTGCCTTCTGCGTGGAGTCTGCATGTCCTCCCCGCGGCTGGGTGGGCGTTCAAAAGACATGCGTAAATGGGAGTGCCTTCACTGAAGGTTGAATGTCGAGCTGGCACCTTGGTGTTCGTGAAAATCTACTGCCAATCATTAGCGGACCGGAGTTCCGCTGTGACGACCCCTAACTGGGAAAAGCCAAAAGACAAACAACAACTAAACTTAGCCAGCATTGTAATTAATTCATTAGCATCTAAAACATGTAAATTGTATATAACAGCTTACCTCAACAGCACTCTTGTCACAAGAAAGTATACTGTCTGCACTAATCAAAGAATGTTAGCTACATAAAGCTTAACTATAACAAATCCCCAGCAGTGAGACACCCTGAATGACAAATTGCAATCAAACCTGCTTAAATGCAGTAGTAAACACACTATGATTAAAAGTAAAATTAAGTAGCTGATATGTGAAAAAAACATTAAAATGGGAACCTGAAGCAAATAATTTCTTTGAGCGCCTTAAGACATTTAACATACTTCTGCTAGCCTTCATGAAACACCCCTCAGTACCACTCAGGCACTGATGTGAGTCGCATCTCATCAGCCACAGTGATGTCGTATGAATGTGCTAAAGGGCAAGAAATGTGTCCTCTTCCTCCATCAAGAAAAAGACTGGTAAGCATGTACATGTGTCATTACAATACTTCCAGAATGTTAATCAGTAAGAGTGTATAGCTGTGTCAATGCCTAGTGTATGAATTAAAAAAGTCTCTACTGGACAACTTACATTAAAAACACAAAAAAGAGGTAAAAATAAGAAAATGTAATCCATACAGGTACCTTTCTCTGTACTGCTGCATTTATTTTTTTCCATCTCTCATCCATAATCTATGATTCTGAATAAAGACGTCTAGCCAGAAATATCCATGTTATACTCCTAGTATTATTCTCTCCTTCAACCTACCTCATATTGAAAAAGGTATAAAACTTACAAATGCTGGCCCTGTGCAATTAAAATGTATGTTTTCATTTGACCTAAAACTGACACCCATTTCACCGACATGTAAGACACAGACTTTTTGTGGGTTTTCCTTCACCTGTGACTTGTTTGTGATAAAAAGATTTACTGTAATTTATAGTGCCGATTGTTAGAATTCCGACAGTCATGTAAAAGGTAGTGTTGTAGCATTTCTAAATGTGAATTTTTCTATTTACATTTTTATGGAAAGTATCTAAAGTAATTTGGTGAATGTTTTTGCATTCCCAGCAGTAGTGGCAGCGTGTAGAGTACTGTAAGGCAAGTTAAAGGTATATGTCCTTTTCCCCACTGTATGTGCGATCGTGGAGTTAGTACATATAATTAGGGGGGTGTGGGGGGCACAGCCCACCACATTGGGGGGGTGTTGGGGCACAGCCCACCACCTAGTTTGGTTGTACATGGTCCCGTTTCTGCTAAGATGGTTAGTAAGTAGTTTTTAAGTTCTGGAAAGGATTAGTTATTGGTGTTCTAAGTGTGCTTGTCTATGGTTTAAGATTTAGTATGTTGCAATTCAGCATTGTAAGCTGTTGGTGAAATGGGAGTCAGTCAAATGAGTTTTAGGTCAAATGAACTTTAGGTCAACTGGGTGTCAGTGAAATGGATGTCAGTCAAATAAAATTTAGATCAAGTGAAGCAGACCCAAATATATATATATATATATATATATATATATATATATATATATATATATATATATATATATGTGTGTGTGTGTGTGTGTGTGTGTGTGTGTGTGTGTGCGCGTGTATACAACTTCCGAGGGGCAGATGGTTGACTCCAACTCTAACAAATCATAATACATTTGCTGAGCAATGGGGATTTTATTTTGATCTTATGCAGAGAAAACGGAAGTAGAAAAATCAGAAATTAACTCCTTAACAAGCAAATCTCCTCTCTCCATGGAAACAAAAACAGAAGAAGACACACTTTTTTACCTTTTCTTGGGAGATTCCCTGGAAAGTGACCAACCCAGTGCTGGCACTCTATCCTGGAACTTAGGCTCCTTATCCTGACTATTAGGTAATACACTTGCCCCTTCCCCTAAGATTGACAAAAGTGATTCTCCCTTGCCCACAGAGGACATCCCTACAGACACATAGAACATATCTATCCCCTGCTCCTTAGTGGCTGTAAGTACTACACCAGATGGACTGAGGAAAAAAGATGAGCGGTCTAAGGAAGAAAATTGTGTGCAGCAAAGTCATACATCAGCAGCTGAGGCATAACTGGGACAACTTGATACCTAAAGATTCCCTATCTTCTTATTCTTGTTGACATACTCTGGAGTAAGCTTCCCATTCATGTCAAGAAGAGCACCTCACTGGCCCTCTTCAAGAGAAATCTTGACGAGTGGATGGGTAACAGAATGTTCACCCCAGGGATCACTCCAGTTGCCCTACTGGATAGGGGCACTGTGAACTAGTTGGCATGGTGCCCAGGCAATTTTTTGGGGGCCAGGCTTGTAAAGACTCCAGGGCCATTAGCCTAGTACACACCTATGAACCTATGAACATGGGATGGAAGAATTCTGCAGACTGGTAATTTCTCCATAAGTTCAGCAGTGGATGAAAGTATAAAGATGGTAAAGGAAGTCTGAAGGAGTTGGTAAAGTTTTAAGAAAAACATACCGAAAGTCTGCACAAGCACAAAGTCATGCCCCTACATACAACTTGTAGGAAAAAAGTAAAAAAAAAAAAAAAAAAGAAAAAACAGTTGTTCACATAAGCGTTTATATAAAATGCTCACTTGACAAGAAGTGACAGTCCGAGATTTCAAATCTGTTTCCTAGCTAAAACACAACATATTTTCATAGGGAAAAAAAACACAATTTTTTTTTCAAAGAAAATAAATTTAGTGGAAGGTTTTCCCCAACACGGGATGTATTTGCCCAGCTATGAAGGATTGCTAGCTGACCAATAGTTCCATGGGGTCCCCTGAAGGAATGATCTTTGGCTGCAAGAAACCTCTGAGCTTTTTGTACTTTAACTTTCCCTTACATGGAGTTCCTCTCAAGCTCCTAACAGTAAGAGCATGCAGAGGGCACCCTTTACCTTTAAAAAGATGGCTGGTAGCAGTGGGGAAGGACTCATACAACTTAGGCTACTGCAATCATGACCTAATGTTGAACATCTACACTTTTGTAGTTCCAAGTGCTCTTGAAGGCAAATACATTTCATCATCTGTGAAAAGTGATTTCTTGTATTCAGGGAGATATTTGATTACTCTGAGTGCCAATATGAATAATAAATTAAAGTGGTACTGATGATGTGGAGTAGCTCAGAAAGGTGTGTATACAGACTAAATAATGTAAAATAACTCTCTGCCACAGAACACATAAATCATTCACAGGTTCATAGGTGGATATTAGGCTTACTGCCCTGAGGGGCCATTTCAAGCCTAGCCAATAACCCAAGGTCAGACTCAAACTATATACCTTCTGTTTATAAGGTGAATATGGTGCAGCGGTAGCATTGTTGCCTCAAAGCAAGAGGTTCTCCCGTTCGATTCTCGGCTAGAGTGCAGGGAGTGCCTTCTGCGTGGAGTCTGCATGTCCTCCCCACGGTTGGGTGGGCGTTCAAAAGACATGCGCAAATGGGAGTGCCTTCGTTGAAGGTTGAATGTCGAGCTGGCACCTTGGTGTTCGTGAAAATCTACTGCCAATCATTAGTGGACCGGAGTTCCGCTGTGGCGACCCCTAAATAGGAAAAGCCAAAAGACAAACAACAACAACTAAACTTAGCCAGCATTGTAATTAATTCATTAGCATCTAAAACATGTAAATTGTATATAACAGCTTACCTCAACAGCACTCTTGTCACAAGAAAGTATACTGTCTGCACTAATCAAAGAATGTTAGCTACATAAAGCTTAACTATAACAAATCCCCAGCAGTGAGACACCCTGAATGACAAATTGCAATCAGACCTGCTTAAATGCAGTAGTAAACACACTATGATTAAAAGTAAAATTAAGTAGCTGATATGTGAAAAAAACATTAAAATGGGAACCTGAAGCAAATAATTTCTTTGAGCGCCTTAAGACATTTAACATACTTCTGCTAGCCTTCATGAAACACCCCTCAGTACCACTCAGGCACTGATGTGAGTCACATCTCATCAGCCACAGTGATGTCGTATGAATGTGCTAAAGGGCCAGAAATGTGTCCTCTTCCTCCATCAAGAAAAAGACTGGTAAGCATGTACATGCGTCATTACAATACTTCCAGAATGTTAATCAGTAAGAGTGTATAGATGTGTCAATGTCTAGTGTATGAATTAAAAAAGTCTCCACTGGACAACTTACATTAAAAACACAAAACAGAGGTAAAAATAAGAAAATGTAATCCATACAGGTACCTTCTGTACTGCTGCATTTATTTTTTTCCATCTCTCATCCCATAATCTATGATTCTGAATAAAGACGTCTAGCCAGAAATATCCATGTTATACTCCTAGTTTTTTTCTCTCCTTCAACCTACCTCATATTGAAAAAGGTATAAAACTTACAAATGCTGACCCTGTGCAATTAAAATGTATGTTTTCATTTATTTCCCACTGCAACCACAAAAAGTGTTTTCCTAGAATTATCGCAACTTTAAGCAGTTTTATAAATGTTTATGCTTTGTTCATCATCTTAGATAATGACAGACATTTTGGCATTTTTTCAAGTTATTTTCCTGATATATGTGCTTATACATGTTTAGAAAATTTATATTCAACTTAATACAGAAAGCATGCCTTGCTATATACCTGCAGTCACAGCATGTGAATCACTCACTCCCTCTGAAAATAAACACCTAATGTTTTTTTATCTAAAAGGCAAAGAACAAAGAAAAAGCTGTGCATCTGGGTTCAAGAATGAGGACTGAGAAATAAAATTCAATAGGCATGCCTTATTAAATTGAACAAGTTTTGTGAGCATATTATACAATCATACGAGTTAAGAAATTAAAATTAAAACATCAGATGTTCTAAACGAACAGGCAAATGAAGCCTACAGCTCACCCATTCATTTTTCCATCTTTCTGGCAGGATCCACTGCAAGCCTATCAGGGATATCTATGCATTTTAGGTTTTTAATTTTTGACCAGGTCCAGCTAGCAACTCTTAGTTATCATTTTAGCTATAGTGTTAACTTCAAAATGCAGTTTTTGAGCTTGTATTGTTAAATTTGTTCTCTGTTTTATTGCTGTGTTTTTTATTGTAAAAGCATGCTGTAAGTATTAAACTTAGGAAATACTTTTCAAATTAACTTGTGGTTCACCATGCATAATCAGTTGATGGGGGTTAAATGATGCCATCTCTTTTCCTCAGTAGAGTATTACATTTAACAAACTACCTGAAGTGCAATCGCCCTTTGCAATTAAGCCTATCATCAATCACATCAGCCTCGTAATTTAATTACACGTAAAAACAGCATTGTAAACATAAGTATTCAGACTCCACAAAAAAAGCACGAATAAGCATATAAATGCTTAAAATAAAAACTTTAAAAAAGTATATTATAAATACAAAAATACACTGAGAAACAGTAAACAGTAAACATGTTCACCCCTTTCCACCCAGCCTCTCACATACGTGAGTTGCCAAACAAAGCCAGAAGCTAATGAAAAAAAAAAAAAACATAGAGTACCACAATGTATTTTCTTATTAATTTCTACAACAATCAACTCAAGGAAAGCAAAGTACTGCATTGAGTAGTACTTTTATTTAACAGCAAGAGGGTCTTCTGGTTCTGTTCTCTACCTCCAAAATGCAAGTTGTGTGAATGTGAGACTCAGTATTCTGCAACAGACTGGCACCCAGTTCAGGATTAGATCCCCTGCTCTGTGCCCATTCAGTGCTGAGATGGGCTCCAGCTACTCTTTGGCCCTGAATTAGATTAACCCTGAAATAAGGTAATGAATTAATGATTATAATGTATTAAGGGGAAATATATTGCACAAATAACCTCCAAGACAAGAAACACCGGTCAGCCTAATTGTTGTTAATGTCTGCATAAAACTCAATCTGCCTCCCTCCCCCCAAAAAAACACATAAGAATGCTAACTATGCTAGCTCTGTTAATATATAACTATATTCTGAAAACAGTCAAGCATGTACATTTTAATCAAATGCAAACAAACAAATATTAAATGTGAACATGAGTAAAGGGCAAGGCCATCATTAAAATAGTAACGACAAAAACATAAAATATAATTAATACATGATTGGATACTAGGTTATTTTTGGTATATACACTCTGCTGTGCTCAAGTCACACAAACTTTTCTTTAGTTATCAAACCACAGCAGTAATAAGTAGTCCGTGCATAGCTCTCAACGTCTTTGATAAACTATCAGGGACAAAGTTGAAAATAACGAGGGGCAAAGACTCAATTACACTTATTCACTTAGAAAGTTAATATTACAGTAGGCTTTACATAAGTCTGCATACTTCTGATGATTAAGTAATAAGAAACCCAAATATATGTCATTACTGACCATCTGCAATCCTCAGTGATTCACCAGAAAAATATAAAATTTTACAAGGACAGGGCAAAAATATTACGCAAAATAGAGAGAGCTGAGAAAGTACAGTTGTGTACACCTACCATAAATGTAGATGTTCGAGTGTCTTCACTGTTGCAGTCATAACTGTAGGGTGCTCCTGCCGGCAGGCAGCCCGAGGTCGGCCAGAATCCCAAAGTCTGGGTCCAGCGTCGGCTGTATAAGCTAGTATCCTGACGTCAATACGCCTTGGTACATAGCCCTCAGCCGACGCCATCTTCTCCAGCCTTTCTTGCCCTAGATGTCAGAAGTCCCCAACAAATCAAAAATGAATCCAACAAGGAAACACAAATACACCACAAATATGAGAAAAAGAGGGGATAGGAGGGAGGGAAACCCCGACTGCAACAGTGAAGACACTCGAACATCTACATTTATGGTAGGTGTACACAACTGTACTATGTTCTTCGTGTTTCACTGTTGCAGTCATAAATGTAGGGTGGAATCCCAAAGCAGTGTAGAGGGGGAGGAGGCAAGAATACCCTGCAAGACAGCAGAGGCAAAGCCTGCCCTAGACTTAGAAAACAAGGGGAGATTGTAGTGCTTGGAAAAAGTATGCACAGAACTCCAAGTGGCAGCTTCCAAGATATCCTTGGTAGGGACTCCTCTGAGGAAAGCTGTAGAAGTAGCAGCTGCTCTAGTAGAATGACTTCTAATGGTCCCTGGAAACTGTTTCCCATGATGAGTGTAACAAAATCTGATTCCATAAGCAATCCATTTGGAAATAGTTTGTTTAGAAATAGGTTTTCCAAGAGAACTGGAGGCAAAGGAAACAAACAATTGGTTAGACTTTCTGAAATCTTTAGTCTTGTCCAAGTAAAATCGTAACTGTCTGTGCACATCCAATGAATGCAAAATCCTTTCCCCTTTATTTTGAGGATTTGGAAAGAAAGTAGGAAGGTGAATTGTCTGATTCAAAGCCACTTTCGAAATCACCTTAGGCATGAAAGTAGGATTGGTCCTCAAGGATACTCTGTCCTGATGGAAAATAAGGTATGGTTCCACAGCCATGAGAGCTTGCAACTCTGAGACCCTTCTGGCAGAGGTCAATGCTAACAAAAAAACAGTCTTCCAGGATAGAAACTTAATATCTGAAGATGCAGCAGGCTCAAAAGGAGGCAAAGTAAGTTTTTCTAAAACATAATTAAGATCCCAGGCAGGGACAGGAGGGGTCCTTGGAGGCCGCAAATTTTTAGCCCCTCTCAAGAACTGCTTCACCAAAGGATGTGATAAAACAGGAGGATCAGAACTGAAATGCGCAGAGATAGCAGAAGCATGAATCTTAATGGAAGAAAAGGAAAGTCCTTTAGATAAAAGTTCCAAAAGGTAAAGCAAAATAGAGGAGAGATCAGGAACCTGAGGGTCAGAGCCTCGGTCCTGCATCCAAAAAGAAAACCTCTTCCATTTAGAGGCATAGGATTTCCTAGTGCTAGGCCGTCTAGCTTCCAAAAGAACATCCAAAACTTGTTTGGGAAGACTAGAGGAAATCAAATTCCTTTGAAGAGCCAAGCTGCCAAGCAAAGGGTCTTGAGATTGGAATGTAGTAACTGACCCTGATGCTGGGACAGAAGCGAAGGGTTCAGTGGAAGAATCCAAGGAGGCCCGAGAACAGGAGCTTTAGGTTGGATACCAAAACTGTCGAGGCCAATTTGGAGCAATCAAGATGAGGAACTTGGGCTTGTCCTGCTTTATCTTCAGTAGTACCGAGGCAGTAGAGGAAGAGGAGGGAAGGCATATGCTGAAAGGCTTCTCCAGCTGAAGGACAGGGCATCCACTCTCCATGCTGTTTTGTGGAAGGACCTGGTGCAAAAGCGAGGCAGCTGATGATTGAGATGGGATGCAAACAGATCTATCTGGGGACATCCCCAAACTGCAGTAATCCTGTTGAACAAGTTGGTGTCTAGCATCCATTCGTGAGGATCTGAAATGTTTCTGCTCAGGCTGTCTGCTAAGAGATTCTGTTTCCCTGGAATGAATTGAGCCTGGAGATGCAGATTCAAATTTAGAGCTGTGTCCCATAAACCCATAGCTAGTCTGCAAAGGGGGTATGAATGAGAACCCCTGCTTGTTGATGTACCACATGACCGTGGTGTTGTCTGTCAATTAGCAGAGGCCCTGGTTGTAAAAGGTTTTGAAGGCTAAAGGGCATTTTGAACTGCCAACATTTCCTTCAGATTGATGTGCCAGTGAAGATGGTCCTTTGTCCAGGTTCCTGCTGGCAATTGTCTAGAAAGTGTGCTCCCCAAGCATAATCCGAGGCGTCCGTGGTTAGGATTTGAGTAGGTTGAGGGAGGCGAAAGGTTTTCCTTCGTTTAAAGTGCATGCCCTGGACCACCAGAGGAACTCCTTCTGGAGGCAGGGGATCAGAGGAATCAGAATATCCAGATCGTGGTAATGCTGTGACCATACACTTTTCAGATACCATTGAAGCTTTCTCATGTGAAGCCTTGCGTTTGGAATCAACAGAATGCAGGAAGCCATGTAGCCCAGAGCCTGCAGGAATTTCCTTGCAGTGAGCTGAGTTGCCAAGGCGTTGAAAGTAGAAGCCAGCTGAGTTTGTTTTTCTGGAGTGAGGTAGGCCCTTTGTAAGGTTGTATTTAAGAGGGCTCCCAAGAATACCATTTGTTGAGAAGGGATCAAATGTGACTTTTTTATGTTCACAGAGAATCCCAGTAGTAGGAGAAGACGTTGAACAAAGTCCAGATGTTGAAGCAGAAGATCTTTTCTGTCTGCCTGAATAAGGCAGTCGTCCAAATAGGGGTAAATCTGGATCCCCTGAAGTCTGCAGTAAGCCACTACTGGTGCCAGGCACTTGGTGAAGACTCTGGGCGCAGTAGATAAACCAAAGGGCAGAACAGAGAATTGAAAGTGCCTCGAACCTGCCTTGAACCTGAGGAATTTCCTGCGTTCTTGTCTGATAGGGATATGCAAATAGGCTTCCTTTAAGTCCAATGTCACCATCCAGGCGTCCTGAGAGAGCATTGGAATTAGCTGTTGCAGAGTAAGCATCTTGAACTTTGGAATTTCCAAAAAGGTGTTTAACACAGAAAGGTCCAGAATAGGTCTCCATGAGTTTTGTTTTCTGGCAACCAGAAACAGCCTTGAATAAAACCCTTTTCCCATTTCCGAGAGTGGAACAGGCTCTATGGCTCTCATGGCCAGAAGAGCATCCACTTGAGTTAAGGCCTCTGACCATTGAAGTTTTGGCAGATCTGGCCAACTGTGAGTCCTTGGCAAAGTGTGAAAGTGGAACTTGTAACCTTTTAAAATCACGTCCAATACCCATCTGTCCTGGGTAATATGAGTCCAATTCCTGTAAAAAAGAGACAGTTTTCCTCCGAGAGGGACGTCCAGGTAAAGGGGTCCTGAAGCCCAACCGAGAGAGTCATTGAGTTGCTTTCTTTGAGATTGGGATCTGTCTTCTCCCCTTCTAGGTGAAGAAGCAGTCCATTGTCTAGATCTGTAAGAGGTCTGGCCTTGACCACGACCTCTGGAGCGTCTATATCTTCCCCTTTGAGGCCTGTCAGACGTGGGAAAGGACCAATTTTTAGAGGGCCAATTCCTGGAAAATCTAGGAGGCTGAACTTGCAAGAAATTCTTTACAGTCTGCATGGACTTTTCCTTTTCTTCCATCTTTTTAATAACTTCCTCAGCCTTAGAACCAAAAGAACATCTTGTTGAACAGGGCATCTAATAACTTAGCCTTAACCTGTTCAGGTAAACTTTGTTCACAAAGCCAGGCATGTCTCTAATCACAGTACCAGAGGCAGCAGCCCTGCAAGAAGCATCCAAAGCATCAAAACCACAATGTAAGCTATGCTTGTTAACCTGTTCAGTAGCATGCAAAACATCCTGAAGTTCCTTATCCTCTGCACAAGCAGGAAGGGAAGCAAGCTTTTGCTTTAAAACAGACAAAAGAAATTGCTGATATTTAAACATATGAAACTGGCAATTTAAAGCCCTTACAGACAGGGTAGCAGAAGTATATACCTTTTTTCCCCACCTGTCTAAAGCACGAGAATCCTTCTCAGAGGGAATAGGATTTTTAGAAGTAGCAACCTTAGCAGCCTTAGAGCCCTGAGAAATAGTTTCAGGATCTGCAGAAGGGTTTTTAAATAAAAATAAATGAGAGTCAGAAATCTATCAGGCTTAGAAGGAGCAGGAGGCATGGAATCAGGATTCAAATTAGCCTCAGAAAAAGCATCATCTACAATGTCCAAGACAGGAGGGATAGCTAAAGGCCTATGCTGAGGAAGAAGAAGAAATTCTCTAAGCCTCTTTTTGGAAGCAGAATATTCCTGTCCTTCCCAATGAAAATGTTCCCTCATCTCATACAAGGTTTCCCCAAAAGAAAAATCCTCAGGTGGAGAGGCCGAGGGCAAAGAATCCTCAGCATCCGAATCCTCATAAGGGGGAAAGGAAAAGTCCTGATCAGAGGAAGAAACAGAAGATACAGAAGCCTGGTCAGAGGAATCCAGAGTAACATCCTGTCAAGGCCTTTTCTCAGGAGGGGGGTGAGAACCCCTAATCATTGTAAGCAAATCTTCAGCCATCCTCAATAATTGTTTTTGTGTCTTGGGAGTGGATTCAGAAGCAGCTTGAGCTGGAACTTTAGACTTAGTAGGAGTTTTTGTCTTTGCCTTTGCCTTTGAAATAGTGATGTGAGTAGGCCTGAAAACCCCCTCAGAAGCTGGTACCTGCACAGCGGTACCGGACCCATCTGAAGGAGCGACGTCCGAAGGTCCTGCAGCAGTTAAAATAGTGGGCCTTGATGGCTCCCCATGGGAGTCCGTATCGGCCATCGGTTCAGAAGTGGCGGACGACAGGGGCTGCAAAAGCGCCTCACTGACGACAGCCGAACCGGACGCTGGCTCCAGCTGCAACGAGTCCTGTTTGGACCTCGGAGGCCTGTCTTTGTCTTTGCGCTTCTTTTGAACTCCGGTAGTGTCCAACGACATTCTATAATTGAAGCGTCTGCCAAAATAATTTAAAGCCCAATCGTTCCTGCGCTTGATAGTACGAGAGTTGAACCTGGCACAGAACCGACAACAAGAAACGTCGTGGTCAGGGCCTAAGCAAGGTAGACAGTAAGAGTGGAAATCTTTATGAGGTATTTGTTTCCCACACGCTATACAATTATTAACTTTTTCTGACATCGGAGGAACAAGAAAAAGATTCCCCAACGGGGTACTTAGCTTTGAGAAGAGAAGTAACAACTTCGGACCGACAACAACCAAATACGCTGTTCGAAAATCGCTAACCAACGTTTTGCGAGCTGCTTTCCACCACACGGCAAGAAAGACTGGAGAAGATGGCGTCGGCTGAGGGCTATGTACCAAGGCGTATTGACGTCAGGATGCTAGCTTATACAGCCGACGCTGGACCCAGACTTTGGGATTCTGGCCGACCTCGGGCTGCCTGCCGGCAGGAGCACCCTACAGTTATGACTGCAACAGTGAAACACGAAGAACATCCATGATACCATGGAATAATCCATACTCTAACCAGCTATGCTTTATTTGTATGATTTTGTTGCAAATTAATGTAGTTTGATTTACAATAAATTCTGATTAAGATTCGCTTCCCTTATAAAATGAAGCATTATTTCATACAGTTTCTGTAAAAGTGCACACTGTACAGGAGGTAATGCAGTGTTGTGCCCTGAGCAGATAAAACCACTTGTATTAAACTGTGGTGCTTGTGCTATGTGTTATATGTCTGACATGTATGCATGCATTGTTGTTGTTTGTCTTTCGGCTTTTTCCCGGTAAGGGGTCGCCACAACGGAACTCCGGTCCGCTAATGATTGGTAGTAGATTTTTTTACGAAACGTCGAGGTGCCAGCTCGACGCCCATCCTTCAACGAAGGCACGCCCATTTACGCACGCATGTCTTTCGAATGCTACCCAACCGCGGGGAGGACATGCAGACTCCACACAGAAGGCACTCCCAAGCCACACCGAGAATTGAACGGGAGAACCTCTTGCTGTGAGGTAACAATGCTACTGCCGTACCACCATGTATGCATGCGTATGAAAGCCAAATATAGCAAAGAAATGGTACAACAATGCCAGAAACAGGAACAACACTTACCATGCAAACTTTGCTGAAGCAAAACAGGAGCCCCTCCTTGACTCTGGTAGTAGCTCCTGCCAGTTCCAGTGCTATAGGTCACTATCCCACCAGTTCCTGCATTGCCTCCAAATGACAAAAATGAGGTATTGCTGTCAGTTTGTGGAGCTGGGGCAACAGTGGCACCAGATGTACAATTAGGATTGACTTGCAAGGGCAGACGTTGATACTGGGAGGGATTCAGGCCATGAGAAGGCAAGACTGATCCATGCTGTTGTGTAAAGTGCCCAAGTGGAAAACTTGAATGCTGGGAGCTTGACTGGTTGCCATGCTGATACAACTGAGTTCCATGCTTTATGGAATTTCCCACTGGATCACCGTAGTTGCTTGTTGATGGCTGTTCCAATCTGTAGAGGAGAAAGATAATTTGTGTAGAGAAACAGAAGGGTGATTACTTAAGGCACTACAGATGCATTTCTAGAACATGACACTTAACAAATACTGACTATATGCTTTATCTGCGGACATGCAATGAATATAAGGGAAGGTCCTTTCTTACAAAATTATAGCAGATACACTCCCCTTGCCAGACAACTCAGTCAGTGATATGCACTCTGCCATAGGGATCTAACTTGAAATTAATTTCCTTGAAGGACAGACTTACTGTATGCAAGATACAGTGACTTGCTACTAAGATCAAATGATAAAACTTCATACCTTGCAAGGGCCTGTCCTATCAGAAGAGTGTTTCCAAAAAGCAGGCATCTCATTGCCTAATCAGCTGTTGTGTCCACCACTCCAGTTAAATGTCCAGTTTAACTGATCTACTGTTTTTTTTCCTGCACCAGTTTTAAAATGTTACTTAGAACAATGATCCAATTAAATGCATGCATTTTTATGAAATGTTTTATAACAGTTTATTTCATTTTTGAAAATAGCATATTAATTTAATGGTTTATGTTCATAAGTGCTTTGCATCAGGATGTCAGTTAGTAATATGCGTACTTAGACTAAAACTATAATCTAACCATATAGAACAGTTACAGTATCACAAGAACAGGTTCATTGCCAGATAAAGAAATGCAGGTAAGCTTTCACCCCTCTGAAATGCTGTAAGTGCTGTGTACATTGCTGGCTAAATTCAAGAGGCCACAGTTCACAGAGTGAGCTTGACCACAGGTAAGGGACTGAAAATACTAGTTAAGAAAGAAATTTGCAGTGGAGAAAGTAGTGACTAAAGCAGCCAGTAGGACCAGAGAAAGGTGGACTTAGGGAAATATATATTCAATGTACAATAAATGAATAACACTCTTTTAAAAGACTATCCTGTGACATCCTATCTGCATCTAACAAGCTCTAACATTTCACTTTGTAATGCCGACACCCATAAATGCATTCCAGATGAAAAAAAGCGACAATGAGAAAAATGATATAGTTCACTTCAGCTAATACACTGCTTTTTAAAAGTTAATAACCACAAATGAATGTTATATATTTTGAATTGGCTCCATACCATATCATCTCAGACCTATCACCTCTCACACTGCAAGTACATAGCCAAAGCTCACAGGATAACCAAAACCTTGAAAGAACAGTTCGTCAGAAATGCACAAAACGCAAAGATACACAGAATAACAAAATAGAATTCCTAGTGAGGAACCAATCACACATTCCCAATACAAAATGCCAAAAACTTGTGTGATTAACTCTATTGCTAACCATAAACCAGCTCTAACCCTAACATAGCCTTAAGCCTAACTTTAAACTCCAACCTAGATGCCAACTCTAACCCTAAAGTCTCCAAATTCTGCAATTAATGCAAGAAAAAAAACGATACTGTCCCTCCAGTTAGTTTGGCATAAAGCCAAACTGAATTCAACAATGGTCTCAGTGAAATGGCCTTCAACAATACTGTCCTCAATCTTGACTTTTCCACATTTTTTACAATGTGCACTACTACTTACATGATGGACAAAGACAACAGGAAATGGTCTGGTCAAGAAATGTATTGATTAGGCTCAGAATCCCTTTTTAAGAGGAGGGACGGATAAATTCTGTTGTGTGTTGCTTGTTTTAGCTGCCTCCTTGTTTGTGTCCTAGAAAAGACATCCCACATGGATTAGGCCCTAAATCAAATCTCATATCTGCAAGATGTACTTCTAGATTCAATGTCTTGCAAAACAGCTTTAAATCATAAAATTAAATGTTAAACGAACAGACAATAAATGAATTTCAGAAGGACTCCATTCACACAACTGGAAGATAGACCATGGAACAATGGATACAAGGCTCAACTCCTAACAAAACAAAGTCAAAATATGGAACCACTCAAGCATGTCACTAACAGCAACCGATGAAGGCATAGTCAGTAACAAACTAACATTTATACCCAACTGTAGAAGCAACCTACTGAGAAGAGGGATGAGAGTATTTTTGATTTAAAGCTGTTTTGAAGGAAACTGGACCTAAAAGTGCATTTTTGGATAAGATTAAAACCCTTGAAGACCTAGAAGACTTTAAAAACAGGGACGGAACTAAATGGAAAAAAGTAGCTTCTGCTCATCAGTGCATCCAACTATTTGTCCTTTTGAGGCGAAATTTGAAGATATCAGGAAAACCTTAAAACTGCAAAAAGAGGTTTTATAACCTCACAAATGACGTATGTATCACTTTAAGAAAGGATATAACCACAAAATGACATATGTATTCCTTTAAGAGAGGATGATAAAAGAAGAATTATGGAAGCAGATGAAGGGGGAGGAATATTTATTACAGACACTGAGCCTGCATAGGAAAAATAGAAACAATGTTAAAAAATATTATGCCCTATAAACCCAAGGACACAGACTAAGTTAGGGACAAGCAGTATGAAAAAACTGGATACCATATTAAAAGACTTACAAGAGGAGGAATTGCCAAGAAGCAAGCTGTTTGAATTTCTGACAATTCCTTTTCCCAAGATGCCCCAATTCTTTGGCATCCCCAAGCCCCAGGAACACCTCAAGGATCCCCATACTTACCAGTAGTTGCAGGGACTGGGTCCACAACAGAACCAATTTCTATTTACCCGAAACACAAGTTCAAAAAACCTAGTACAAGAAGTTCCATCCTTTATCCTAGATACCCTGAACTTCCTGAGGAAAATCAAAAACACTGGCATTGACAGAGATACGATCCTTGTTAAAACGGACACTGAGTCACTATATTCAGTACTTCCAAATGATTACTGTATCTAATCTGGGAAAGAAGCATCCAGCAAGTGACCTTGATAGGCTGGTAAATGACTTGTACATAAAACCCAAAAGACTGAAATTCTTTCTTCATGCAACCAACATGCACCCACAAACACTAAATATAATGTGATTAAATTACATGGAATAGGGATGTTCAGAGTCCCAAAAGATACTGAATATCTTCCTTAAAAATAGTGACCAATTAGAGGAAGAATTCTCTGAAAGAGGGCACCAAGAAAGACTCCTTAATAATCGAGTAAAGCCAACTAAACTCCTCAAAATGAAGGACATCTCCATGTTTAACAAAACAAACTCACAGTCTGCAAAAAGCTGCTACAAATGACCACCAAAGCTCATAAAAAGCATGGCACTCCAGTGAAGAACTTCATTAAAAGGGATTAAGCACTTTCGTCAGGCTAATTCACAGACTTCTTCAGAATCAATTTCAGAAACAAACTACACCCTTTTAAACACTCCTAGAAAAGAAAAAAAAAGTTGGAGAGGGATTGTTTGGAATAGCAGGAAGGTAGAGCTATCCTAGACCAATCGGCATTCAGGGGAGCACAGCCAACCAGACAGAGAAGAAGAAGCAGTTATGGTGACTGTTGCAATGGATCAGGTAGATGAGGAGTGTATCCCTTTAGACCAAGTGCCTCTGAGGAGGACGAAGAGGTTAAGAAATCAGATGAACCAATGGCAAGACCACAATCACCAAAGAAACCAGTCAAATCAATGGAGATGGCGGAAGAGCTGGGCTTCATACAACAAAAGGAGAACTAATCATTAGTAGACGTGCCGTTCCATTCCTGAACTTTTGCCACTCGTAGAAAGTGGTCCATCTATTATTTCTAACAAAACAGGTGACTTTAAAATTTATAATTACACCACCAATGATTATAATGATATTTATGTTGATTTATTACACAAATAATCATTAGTGGAGTGTCGTTCCATTCCTGAACTTTTGCCACTCGTAGAAAGTGGTCCAGCTATTATTTCTAACAAAACAGGTGACTTTAAAATTTATAATTACACCACCAATGATTATAATTATGTTTATGTTGATTTATTACACAAATAATCATTAGTGGAGTGTCGTTCCATTCCTGAACTTTTGCCACTCGTAGAAAGTGGTCCAGCTATTATTTCTAACAAAACAGATGACTTTAAAATTTATAATTACACCACCAATGATTATGATGTTTATGTTGCTTTATTACACAAAGGACAGACTTTTGTACCTAATGTGAGTTTTAAGATTGAAAATGTTTTACTGGACTTGAAACTATTTCTTAGAAAGATGAACTTCAAGTTGATATTTATGAATGCCAATATGTGTGATGAGACCAATATTTTACGGAGAAGTAGTATATTTAACCCACTGTTCGCCTTTCCTCTTATTTTATTAGAAAATCTGTGTGAATTTAATTTTAGAAAAAAACAAAACTAGTATACCAGTACCACAGATCAGACACCATTTAGGAACAACAAAATTGGGTAGAAATGATATTTAATAATGATTGCAAGTAAAATATAACTTTCACAGTCAAGCTGCTTCATCAGGCTGTTACAATTACATTCACCATCAAATCATTTAAATAGTAATCCGTTGATTAAAACAATTAATCTATTATCAAATTTCACCTAACTTATGAGAAAAGACATATTCTATGTAATACAACTATATAAGTGTTTCAATTCTGGTTTTAAAGTAAAAACATCATTCAGACCTGGTGGAAAAAAAGCTCTAAAATATAATATCCAATTATTTTCCAGACTTTCTGTAACATTATAAACGCCACCACCTCTAGTATTAATTATAACATTCTGTAAAATTTAAAACTTAAAAGAATGAGTATCATCTGTACTAGATATATGTTTGTATAAAGAATTTGTTTCTATTTTCCTCCTTATTTCAGACATATGATTTGAAATACAATCCTTAAGACACTGTTTTTTCCCACATAAAACGAAGAGCATTTGATGCATCTTGCCATATATATCCCATTCTTCGTATTACAACTGCCATAAGCAGATACATAAAAATGACTTTTCCTAATAGGATGTATAAAACTATGTTCAGTGTAAATATTTTTACAAAAGGTACAGCAATTATACTTATAAGTTCCTCTCTTAGTAGTAATAATATTTATCTTCCTTTGTTCTTTGTAGCACAACTTATTCTTAAGAGTGCTACATTTCTTATAACCAAAGGAGAGTATTGTTGTAATATCATCTTTTAATTCTGGCACTTGTGACAATATGGGCCAATGTTTTTTAATTATATTTTTAATCCAATTCGTATTCTGATCATATGTCAATATACATCTACATCCTATTGATTTTACTTTACTTTTGTTTCCCTTTCCAGTTAAACTAATTGTATGATGTAAATTGGAAAACACTGTGGGCGGGGTATTTATTTTCTCTATCTCTAAGTATCTCATCTTTAGTACTCTGGACCTGCTGAATAGAGTACCCCCTATCTAAAAAATCAACTGCCATCTCATCCAACTGTTGCATAAAATCTATATCTTGTGTGTTGAGCCATCTCACCGTTGCCATCTGATTTTTAACTGTATTTTTAAACACGTGGGGTGGATGCATGCTGACCCTTGCTAGGCATGTGTTTTTCTTAATTTCTTTTTTATATAAACTCGTCTCAAGTTATCCCTTAATATTTTTTCTTATTAAAACATCTAGGAACTCTATGTTCCTATACTGAACATTTTTCTAAATGTTAGAAAGGTCGTGGATGAATGCAAATATGTGATGAAGTCGTTTAAATGACCCAGCCCAGATTAAAAATAAATCATTCACAAACCTTTTATAAAAGGCCACTTCTTTGTGTTCACTGTGTGGATATATGTGTTTCATCGGTTTGGTCTCCCTTTTTTTGAATTTTTAGAGCCTTCATGAAAAATAAGGGGGGGGGGGCAGTCGTAAGTAATTTGAGTGATGTGGAACTTCTGTTGTTAAAAGAGCTAACTCAAGACAAAAACATTAGGGTAATGAAACCCGATAAGGGAGGTGGGGTGGTAATCATGAGTACAACTGATTATTTGAACAAAATGTATGAGCATTTGTATGATGATGATGATTAATATGAGGAAACTTACCTGAATTACATTAATGTGGTATACAAAAATATGTTTTTTTCTTTGGGCCATACTGGAACAGGGTCAAACAACAGAGGATATGTTTTCTTTTTTGCAAGTTAAATATCCAATTATTCCATCTATATTCAGCATCTCAAAAGTACATAAGAACTTGACTACCCCCCCCCATGAGATCTATAGTTAATCTAGAACATCCATAACCCACCCTTTATCTAAATATATAGATGCCAAGGTAAAAGAGTTACTAAAAGTATATATTCATCTTTATTGTAGGATTTTGTTTTTAGCAAAACTACGTAATGTGCAGTACACACAGAATTTAGCTTTTTTGACTGTAGATGTGAATTTGTTCAACGTTAATACTACATGCTCAGGGTATGGAAAAGTTTCATGATTACTTGGTTAAATCAGGTGCCTTTGACAGTAATGAGATAAATGTGGTGGATACCCTTTTAGAATATACAATTTTGTATGTATAGATGGGCAGTATTTCCAACAGAAAAGGGGTGTGGCTATGGAGGATTCTTGTGCCCCCTTATTTGCTAACATAGTAATGTTGCAGTGAGAAAAGCAGCATGAGTTTAATGTATTTAAACCTGTACCCTGGCAGCAAGAGAACCCGCAGGATTTTTTGCAGTGGGGTGCAAACCCAGAGCCCTGCCCACACAGCCCCACCCCCTCCACCCACACAGCCCCCCCGCCCATGCAGCCATTCCAGTGTCCCATTACTTGGATATTTCTCCCCATTTGTCATAGACACTGTTCAAATCTCTCAGTATACATACTGTTTTATGCTTTACGTCTACAATAATTACAGATATTTGGATTTCATTTACAACTTTTATTTCAAAATTTATAGCACAAACACTGATAGACATTTACTAAACCTAAACAAAGCAATAGTCTTACAATGAAAACAGACTTAGCATTAAAACTTCTCTAACTTTGAAACTCACATTCATTGAGACAGCATTGAAACTCACATTCAAAGAAAATGCATCTGGCCAGTGGCAGGTTAAGTTTTCCTTTGGACTGTTTTCAAATCATAGGCCCTTGCATGCATTTTTTAGGACTATGAAAACGTTCTTTGATTCACTTTACTGATTGTATTAATTATAATATATAAATTGAATTATATCCCTTGCATAATACAGCAGCACTTGTTAGAGTGTGTTTTAAATTTATAGTTTTGAACATTTTTCCACTAAGCAATGAAACAAAACATACAAACCAATAATGACAAACTGCCCAATTCAGAACATTTCAACCATAAAAGGCCACTCAAACATCTGCCGTTACAATCCACCAATATCAGTCAATATACACAATCTCTGCAGAAGTAAAAGTCATCTGATTAACTCCACATTAAAGATATCTGAAACTAATGAAGAGGTTGTTGCTAGAAAACAACTTTATATGTCACTGTTTCATCTACAAATTCAGTACCTACTGCCCTCAAAGAATAAATTGCCTCTGTTACATTAAAAAATAGTAATCTGGTATATTGCAATAGGAAATGGCTGGACAGATTCATAGTTTCTAGGCATGTCATCCAGAGAACATCATACTCAGGACTGCAGCACCCCACCCCCTTAAAATACAAAATCAACTTGCTGTGGGACGACAACCTACAGCCCTCTACATCAAGATGCAAGGATGCTACCTGCTGTGCTACTAACACTGCTTTAAAATTCTATACCACAATCATGATACCATTTGCTAAACAAAACAGTTGCACATTTTAAGCAGACTTGGCATGAACAGCTGTAAACTTCTCTTCCCTTGAAGTTCACAATTCCTTGAAAATAAATTCCATCTCTAACTACGGCATTACACACCCACCCACACACACACACACACACACACACACACACACACACACACACACACACACACACACACACCTCAACCTCTTAATGCAAGAAATCTGGACAAAGCCTAAAATAAATAGGGACAGATTATAAATATTGCTCTTATGAACCTAGAAAATCGCTAGAACAGGATTTGCGTCGGTAAGCATTTTTCTAAAGGGTATGAAGCCTAAACTCAAATGCCTGTTATTATTTAGTAAATTCAATGCTTTTTAGGAGGAATATGGGGCAAAAACCTGGACAACTGAGGGATATGCTACCACCCTCTTATACATAAAGACACACACACACACACACACACACACACACACACACACACACACACACACACACACACACACACACACACAACACACACACACACACCTCTTCACACAAGAAATCTAGACAAAGCCTGTTATAATGTTGGGGACAAAGGCCCAAAACTAGGGACACATTTAGAATGTTACTAATATAACAGGAGTTGTGTTAGAATGCATTTTCTAAAGGACATGAAGTCTGAAACTCAAATATATGTCATTTAGCAACTTTAATCCTTTGCTCATCCCACTGATTTGTAAAAAAAAACAGAATTTTTATGAAGAACAGATCAAAAATATAAGGCAAAAATCTTGACATTCTGTGAAAATCTGTAGAGTTGAAAGGTATAACACACACATACATCCCCCTACCTCCTTAGAAAGTGAATAGGACAACAAGGTTTGCATTAGTATGCATTTTCTAAGGATATAAAATCTAAAACTCAAATGTTTGCCATTATTTTCTGATTTCAATCCTGAATGATTTGCCAGAAAAAAACAACATAATTTTATGAGAAACTAACTGAAAATATGAGTCAGACATCTAGATAATTGCAAGGTATGACCCCCCCTTACACACACTCCTTCCCCCTCTTACTTACACATGCACACCACACACCAACCTACCTACTTCTTACACACACCTACCTCCCTCTTACAAACACACACACAGACCTGCTTACTTCTTACACACACAAACACACCCCTACCTCCCTCTTACAAACATTGAAATTTGTGCACTACCCTGATAAACAAATAAATATATAAATAAATACATGAATAAATAAATAAATAAAAAGGGTTCACATAGTTATTAATATTAATAACATCTTGGTTGCTCATATGAAGCTCATAAAATATAACCTTTATTCAAAATGTTTTAAAATAATTTGGCAACTTGGCTGCACACCAAGTGGTTCTCGGACCATATTTACATCAAACACAATAAATACTGCTAAGAATTCCAGAGGAAACAATCAGAAAGTAATCAGAAATTAAATAAGCTAATAGTGAGATTAGACAATTACACAAAATGTTTCTCTGAAATAAACATGAAGTAAAATAAATAAAGCAAACTAACATATATATAAATAACCTTTATTAAAACTTTTTAAAATTAACTGGCACCTTGATTTATGCCCTTACAAACTTGTAAAACTGATTTATACCTTTACAAACACGTAAAACTATATTTAAATCATGTACATTAAATACTGCTAGGAATTCCATGGGAACAGACCAGCAGCTGACAAAATGAAACAAGCTAAAGCCTAATAGTGAGATTAATTAAACAAGTACAAAACATCTCTCAAATAAACTCAAATAGGTAAATGAATGAATTAATAAATATTAACCTAATTAATAGGTACAAATTCCATTTCATAATATTGTTATATTTTAAATGTCATTACTAATTAATTATTTAATCTATTTGGGTGAAGTGTCTCATAAATATTAATCACGCTCCTTTCTTTAGTAATACATCGTAAACATTTAAAAATCTACACTGAAAATGTGCACATATATATAAAAAAATTATGATCTTCACAATTCTGATGATACTTTTGCTGGGGATACAGTGATTGGATTATATAAGGAGAAAATGTAATGTTCATTATATCCACTTACACCCTTGTAGTAGTAACATATTATACTATGAAACTACAACCTCAGAAAAGCTTGCTGTTAATAATGCCATGTCTGGGGAGCACAATAAATTATTTGCTATAATAAATGAATCTGCATCCTGTTACTGTACTGTAGCAAGCTTAAGTAGATTTATTTTATTTATTTATTTTTATTTTACATTTGTTGACCGGGCTAGTCTAATTGGATACATGTCCATTTTCAGTAGAGGCCCAGGGAGAAAAGCTCCAAGACACTTACAAAATACAATAAAGAAGGAAATAACAGTAAAGATACATACAAAATACAAAATAAAAAGTAGTAGCAGTTAGTACAAATAAATTGTAGTTAGAACAAAAAATATATTTTTTTTTCAAAAAAAAAAAAAAAGCAAATAGTTGAACATTGTTAGAGAAATACTAACTACCATACTCCGACTGCATAGCAAGAACAGTAAACAGCAAGGATAATATTAATGAGAGGATGTTATATACATATATTTATGAAATTCATTAGCAGTTTCATGGTAAAAGGAAACTATAAGGGTAAGACTATGATTTACGGTAGTTATTGGTGAGAAGTAAGAAAGTTAGTCAGGATTAGTGCAGGAACATAACCAGTGTGTATTGAGGTTTAGTTTGGGTTTCTTTTTAAAAAGTGTTAGAGAAGACAGAGTTGTGAGTACAGTGGGTAGTAAATTCCACAGCTTTCCAACCGTATTAGAGAACAGGAGTCACCTGCTTAGTTGTTGGATCTGCAAGTGTTAAACAGCAGTTTGTTTGATGAGCGTAAATTTTTTGAATTATTGCAGGGGGTAAAGAGGCTACAGAGTATTGGAGTATTGGTGGGTTGATACAGGGTCTTGTTGGCTATAGTAAGCTGTAGAAATTGGAGATGGTGTAGAAATTCTAGCCAATCAAGTTGTTTTAGATTAAGGCAGTAATGAGTTCTGAAAGGAGAGTCAGTAGCAAATCTGGCAATATTATTATAGGATACTGACAGTTTGTTGAGGTTGTTTTTAGAAAGATTCGTATAAATGGGTGAAGCATAAAGTAAAGCAGAGATTAGGTAGTTCTGGCTATAGCAGTCCTGGCTACTGGTGTAAGAAAGGGTTTGATTCTATAGAGGGATCCCAGTTTCTTGTTGACCATTTTTATTGTACTGTTAATATGACTATCAATGTTGAGGTTATTGTCTATTGTTATTCCTAGGAGTTTGGTAGTAGGGTCGGTAGAAATAAGAGTACCATTGTTAGATGTAAGTGTGAAATGTATGGGGGTGGACTTATGGGTTGGTGAGAAAAGTAGCAGTTAAATTATTTTTTGGGTTTAGGAGGAGGCAACAGTTTGTGAACCATTCTTTAACAGTATTAAATGCTTTCTGGGTAAGGGTCTGTAGTTTGGTTTGAGAAGTGACTGCGCAGATAATAGTAGAGTCATCTGCATATTGAATGCAGGTAGTGTGTGGAATTGCTGACTGAAGGTCATTAATAAAAATGGAAAAAAGGAGAGGACCTAATATGGAGACCTGAGGGACACCAAGGGAGATGGGAAGGAGATTAGAAAGATTGTTGTGCCAGAGTCCAGCCTGCTGTCTGTTTTCTAGGCAAGATTTAAACCAATTTATGGCTAGGGGATCAAGTGATAGAGATTTCATTATATGTAAAAGGAGTTGGTGATTAACCATGTCAAAAGCTTTGGATAAATCAATGAATAATGTAGAGGAAAGAATAGTTTTGTTATGGTTATTGTTAATACAATCTGTGAATGATAACAGGGCAGTGGTGGTACTGTGATAAGGTCTGAAGCCATGTTGACAGTTGGCAAGTTAGTTGTTTTGAAGAAGGTGGTTAAGAAGTTGCTTATGGATACACTTTTCCATAATTTTTACCCGAGGAGATAGCAGAGCTATAGGACGAAAGTTAGAGAAGTCATAAGAAGTTCCACCTTTGTGTAGTGGAATAATGTAAGAAATGTTCCAGATGGATGGGATATTTCCTTCACTTATGGTTCTATTGATCAGAATGGATATGGGGTAGGCAATGGCTTTAGCTCCTTTTTGAAGGTATTCAGTTGGCAGTTGGTCAGCAGAAGGGGTGGTAGGTTTTAGTTTTTGGAGAAGGGAGCATATACTGGAAGTAGACACAGGTTGTAACTGAAACGACGGGGGATGGTTTGAAGATGAAGTAGGCAGATTTGTGGTATCTGGAGATAGGTGGCTAGCAAGAGTTTGAATGGCACTGGTAAAGAAAGAATTAAAGGCACTGGCAGTGTGAATGGGACTCTCGGAGTCGAAGCCTAGTGGGTTGGGAGTGACAGATTGTCCTGGGTAAAGAAGTTTGTTAATGGTGTTCCAGAACTTTTGAGGTTTCATTTGATAGGTCTGCTGTGCCTGGAGGTAAAAGTTCTTTTTGTCTAACATGATGGCTTTTTTAGTGTAATTTCAAAGTTGCCTAAAGGTTTGGTGATCTGTTGGATTTTTAGTAGCATGCCATTTTGTCCAGGCTTTGTTTCTCAGGATTTTTTGCCTAGTAGCATTAGAGAGCCAGGGGGCTGGTTTAGCTTTACATCTAACAGAGCGTACTGGGGCATGGTGGTTCAGGATGGCTAGGAATGTGGCATTGAAATAGGTTACTGCTTCATCAAGTGGGAGAGATTTTAGTGGTGACCAATTACATTGATTAAGTTCTGTCTGGAAGAGTTGAAGGTTAAATTGCTTTTTGTTGTGTACTGTTCTGACAGTGTTAGGGTGAGGTAGGTTAGTTTTATATCTGATAATATAGGCTAGGGAGTGGTCACTTAGGTCATCTGGGAGGGTTCCTACTTTGTAAGTTTGATGAGGATTATTAGTAAGTATAAAGTCCAAGGTACTTTCTTTGTTGTTGGGTTTATTAGTCCTGGTAGGGGAGTTAATAGTTTGTGAGAAGCCGTACAAGTTAATATGGGTGGTGGGGTGTGCATTATTACAGGACTGCCAGTCGATATTAAAGTCTCCTAGGATTATGGTGTCTTGTGGGAGATTAATAGAAAGCCAATTAAGGATATTTTCAAGGGTATTGATGTTGTTTCCTGGAGGTAGGTATAAACAAATAACATTTATAACTTTGCAAGAGTGGACCTGAAATTTAGAGATAAGTATTTCAGCTCTGTTGTCTAAAGGTGGATTAAGGTCTACTGTGTTAACTTTTAATTCTGCTTTATAGAGGATTGCGACCCCACCTCCCTTTTTGGTGGTGCGGTCATTTATAATGATATTGTAACCAGGTGGGGTTACTTCATTGTCTTTAACAGTAGGTTTTAGCCAAGTTTCAGATAAGCATAGGATATCAAATTGATGGACGTTTAGGAAGGTGTGTAGGTGAGGAATTTTATTGTTAATGCTGCATATATTGAGATGTGCTATGAGGAGAGAGTTAGAAGGCTTGGAGGGGGCTATGAAGTTAATAGTGTTTGGATTCCATTTTGCAGTGGTAGAGGTATGGTTTGGGTCAGGGTTAGGATGTATGTCCCCATCTAGTAGGGAGTGAAGGTATATAATGTGTTTAGGGTAAAGGGGTTTTCTAAAATAGTCAGGTAGTTTTTTAATATTTTGATTAGTATATATAATGGGGCTAGTCTATGATATTTGGGAAGCAGGTAGCTTGGTTTCTATATGATGTTTAGGAAGTTTAGAGAGGTGGCTAGGGGTGGTGTAGAAGTGTGTTTGGAGGGGAAGGGAAGGGTGGAGTATAGAGGTTGTTCATAGGAGGTTAGGAGATAGGCAGTTGTAAGAGAAGGAAGGACTGAGAGCAAGAGAAGTAATTGAAACAGGTGTGGGGTGGGAGATATGGACATAGTGGGATTAATAAGTGGGAGGAGAATGATAGGTGGTGTTATTAGGGAGGCACAGAGATGAATATGTAGGTGGTATTTTGTAACAGGAGGAATGGGAGGTAGGTAGTACTACATATAATGTGTTAAGGGAGGTAGGTGGGGTAATGAGTAGATTAGTGTGATTGAACCAAAATCTTATGGGGGTATGGCTTTGGAGGAATAAAGGTAGGAAGACTGGGGGCGGGTGAGAATTGGGGGCAGGGTAGGGGAGCGGAGTGAGCCCGCAGGGCGAACGGAGCGGGAAGAGACAAAGAAGTGGTCTGTCGAGAAAGACAATCAGTGAAATATAGAGACTGCAAGTGAGTCTGAAGGTAAGAGGTGTAGGAGAAAGATAAAAGGCTTAGCAAGTATAGATTTAAGGATGTAAGAGGAGTAGACAGAGATTTAAGATGCCTTAGGGTAAAGAAGATCGGGAAACCAGTGAGTCAAAAGGAAGCTGGAAACTTAGTTGGGGAGATTAGATCAGGAAAAGGTGAAGTAATGGATAGAAAGCTTAGTTAGGGAGATATGGCAGAGAGAGGATGAAGAAATTAAGGGCAGAAGGTTAATATTAAGGCACCACCTGGTGGTCAGACACCTTATTGCATTAAATAAGTCACCTTACGGGATATCAGGCTGAGGGAGAAGTGGATAAAAAAGTATGGGGAAAATAGGGTAAAAAAAAAAAAAACTAAAAGTAAGGGGTTAGAAGAGTGCTGTAAGAGGGAGGTAGTTTGGCTGCTGGCTAACCTGACTGGGAAGCTTACCTAACTTAGCAGTGTATTTAATTATTGTTATGGATTCAATCTTTCAAGTAGCTGTAGTAACACATACTTTCACTGTCTTTTTTCAGGGAGGTCACTCAGGGAGCTGGTAGGTCAATTCTTTACACAGGAATATTTCCCTTGGGCATCAAAACAGGGCACATTCGGGTGGTCAGGTGCAGGGACGTGCAGGAACACAACGGCTGGTACATATATAGAGAGAAACAGGTAGTGAGGCAAACAGTACAATAAGTAGACAGCACAAGCAAAAAATTTACACAGACACAGTAACATGTACTGACTCAGCAGGAAATCACAATATTCTGTTTGTGTGTTAAGACATATTAAGATACCAACTTTTAACAGATACTGCATAGGGATTACAGAGTTCTACAATTATAACGCATAGCTTAATTCCCTTCTTATCAGGTCCTGTACTGGTTCATTAAGAAGAGTATAGCAGGGTGGAGATAAGCTAAGGGGAAGCTAGTAAAACAGCTACAGAGCTTACTTGTACAGATACAGCTATTACACGAACAAAGCACAATACTTTAGATGATTATTCTTCACTGGTGGGAAAAAAATCAGACAGTCAGCTACATACTAATAATTTGACAAGGGTCCATATATGAGTCGCTAAGAAGGATTACGCTTTTACAAGGAATACATTGTACTGGTTTTAATGATTATTAGCACAGAGGTAATATGGACCTTAAGTCACTATAGTGGGTGTAAAGTAGGTACAACGTGTAATGCAGAAGGCTTGCTAAGTTCTGCCCATAGAACAGAGTAGTACCAGAGTAGTAGATGAAAAGCTTTAAATATTTGCACAGAGATGCAAGGACTGCTAGATTCAGGCAGTATGGTCATGCTGATAAAGGGGAAGTGTGTATGTAAAAGAAAAGCCTTACTATCAAAACTATTATAGTAGCATCCATTCATGGGGATGAGAAACAATATCTCATTACTCAGCAAGGAATACAAACCGCATTTGGTAAGGTAGTTCATCTTTTTGCTGTAGTACTCAATTTAACTCATGATATGGTAGTAAGGAAAGATATTCCCCACTTTAGAGATTTGTGGAAGCAGCAGGATGAAGGCATACCTCCCTCTTACAAACACACAAACACGGTCACGGTGCATTAGAAATGTACATTCTCATGACTCATACATGCTGAAAGGAAAGAGGAACAGGCTGAGAAAATGGATATAGTGCTTTCTAGGTCTTTCTTTACAGAACAGTCTTGTAGTCCTTTTTCCCTAATATAGGAGGTGAAATATTTAAATCAGTGACACGATGATAATTAAAATTCTTTTAGAGCTAGGGTTCACATCATGAAATGCTAAAATGATATAATGATCAGAGTTATTTTTCAAGTTATAAAGTTAATTCTTTATATCTTTATACATGTAAGACACATAGGAATAATCTCATTACCAGTAATAACATATTATAGTTAAGAGTTATCAATGGTATGTTTCTCACTATGTTAAGTTAAAAAACAGACTATGCATTTTGACAAAGTTGTTCTATATACAGCATTGTTGGCAGAACAAACCTCCTGCAAGTGTATTAGTCAGGCACATACTGAACATCTAGAGTATTAGCATAATCACTGATAGCTGGAAGTTCAAGTCACTTCTGCCACAGAAATGTTGCATATTCCCTTGCTTCTTTGCAAAACTAATGGCAACTTAATGGTACCATCAAAATGGACTCATCTATCCACCACCACCAGTACAGTGTGCATGAAGTTAAATGTTACCTGGTATTAATTTACTCCATAGCCATTTTTCTCAGAATATTGATGCTATGCTGGTCTTGATACATGATTAAGCGGCTATGGCATGAAGTACAGCACAACACAGAATCATTAATATTTAATTTTGTGCCATGACATAGCAACTGTCTTGGTATACCCTCTATGTGTACATAGTGTTGTATGCAACTAAATTCCCTTACCTGACTTGACGTGAAGAGAAGCAAACGCAATTACAAGTAGCAAAATAGAGTGGGCGAGGAACTCCTTTACTTACTGCAGCATTCAACACAATTCCCATACCAAACAACGTGAACAGTAATTTCAAATAGTGCAGGTGAAGTGGAACAGGACGTCTGCATGCACAGATGTGATGCGACTGGACCAGCAAGCTACGAGACCATTCTTAAAGAAGAACTCCCTTAAAAATGTTTTTTTTTTTGGTTATTAAAAGAAAATTAATATCAGCCCACCCTCGCTCCAGGGGTGAAAGCGCCTGCACACCTCCAAGGGCCCATGCCTGGCAGTTATATGTACGATTTTTGGATGATATTTTTTATAGCTTGGGATGTAAATGAGATGGAAGCATGAGCATTTGTGGATTATTTAAATTCCATGACATCCTATTTGAAATGTACTTATACATATAACTGTAATAGTATTAGATATTTTGATGTATTGTTTTAGCAAAGATGTCACCAAGAGAGCTATTGTAAGTCGCATATATAGGAAGCCCACCTATTCCAGTGGGTTACCATATTACACTAGTTGCCATCCGGAGCATTATAACAGGGGAATTGTCAAGGGACAGTTCGTTAGATTGACTAGGATGGTTTCAGATGACATGGTATTTGAGGTAGAAGGTAATAAATTGTTGGAAATGTTTTATACCACAGGGTACCCGGTGGATTTGGTAAGAGATGTTTTCTTTGAAGTTAAGAGGAAAAGGCACAGTGGTGAGATGTTGCCACTTCTTAGAGCAACACAGGTTCAGACAGTTATGAATGAGAGGTGTTCATTTACTATGACTTTCACTCAAGAACATGAGTTAATTTATGGGACCCTTAAAAAATAGAAAGTCTTTCAATGTTTTGATGGTTTAATAGACCTTTTAGGAGAAAAAACAAAAATAGTGTATAAAAAGGTAAATCCTTAAAAACTCTTTTGTGAAGTGGTGCACAATCCCACATAATGACAAAAAGTTTGGTACTTTTAAATGTGGGTTTTGTAGCCAGTGCAAATATATACTGGAGACTGACAAAGTCAAGGTCAACAAGCAGTTGATATATACATCTTTCCACTGCACATGTAACTCTGTAGGAGTTGTATGGCTTTGTGTAAAAACATTGATATTTTTTATATACGGAAGACCCAATGTAGATTTAAAGAATGCATTTATGAACATATGTTGGATACATGGAAGAAACAAACTAATAACTCCCTATGTAAACATGTGGAAAAATACCCTGAGCATGAGTTTGTATTTTTTGTTAGTGAAACTGTTCCTATAGACTTGGAGGGTGGACCATGGGTTGACATAATAGAACATAAGGAGACCTTGTGGCAGTTAGATTAAACGCAGGTGTACCACAAGGTCTCAATGAAAAGATCTCAATAGCTTGTATTTTAAGACTTAATCCATTCTTTTGGCTTTTCCCAGTTAGGGGTTGCCAAAGCAGATCACTGTTCTGCTAATGACTGGCAGTGGATTTTTATGGTGTCGAGTTGCCAGCCCGGAACCCAACCTTCAAAGAAGGAACACTCACACATGCACGGACCTACCTGCATGTCTTTAAAGTTCACTCTACCATGGGGAGGACATGCGGACTCCACACAGAAGGCACACCAGCCAAGAATTGAATTGGAGAACCTCTTGCTGTGAGGCAACAAAGCTTACTGCTGCACCACCGCTGACATATTTTTAAGACTTAATTCACACAAAGTATAAAATAATAAAAAAATGTTTTGTCGTATGAAGTATTTAACATTTTAAATGTATTTAATGTTAGTAACTTTCACCAAGTATACAAATGTCATTAAAGATGCTAGCCAAAAGAACGGGAACAATCTCACTGGCAATAGGTCCATCTCCAAAATACTTGGTTCAGGACATAGCTACATCCTTAAAGAGCAATAAAAAATACGAGACTTCATAAACAGTACCAGTAAACTTACGTAGAACATATCCACAACAGGCACATTTCACCCATGTGAAATGAAAGGAAAAGATGCAAGTTCTGCATATCATAAGTAAAAAAGAAATGTGTCCACTGCCCTAATGCTAAAAGGAATTTCATGAGCAGGTCTAGGGAGAACTGTAATAAAGACTTTGTTGTCTACAAACTGCACCAAATGTAAAGTCTTTACATAGAAAAAAATATCTGCACACTGAAAGGAAGGATTTTAAACACTTCTCAGACATAAAGCTCTGAGAAACTGCAGCCAGCAAACATTATTCCAAAAAGAACAAACACGTTCAAGGCTCAAGTCTAGTCAGCATAATGTCAAACATGCATCAAATAGGCACACTATGAAAAACAAGTAAATGAGCAATTAAAACATCCCCGTTACTTAATATCTTAAAGGTCTACATTTCAATACTGGCTTTAGACTAACCATGTCATTCAACCCCTACTTTCCTGTAGTATTTAGGGCTCTTATCAGTTTGTCAAAACTTCAGCAGTTCGAACACCATATGTTCGAACTGTGAAGTTCGAAAACTGATTATCGGGAAGCCACAGAACACCAAATTCTTCTCCAGGGAAATAATTTGGTGGGCCGTTTCTGTGGCTTTGTGATTTTCAGCACTGTGGTGGAACGCTATGGGTCGGGTTCAGGTAAGTGTGTGATTGTGCAGACGTTAGGGTTAGGGCACGGGTTAGGTGAGTTAGTGTTAGGGTGAGGTGGGTGTGTGATAGTGACAGACTTTAGGGTTAGGGCAGAATAGGTGAGTTAGGGTTAGGGCATGGGTGAGGTGGGTGTGCGATAGTGACAGACTTTAGGGTTAGGGCGGGATAGGTGAGTTAGGGTTAGGGAGCGGGGTCAGGTGAGTGTGCAATAGTGATGGACCTTAGGGTTAGGGTTTGGGTTAAGGTAAGTGGATAGATAGTAGTGTATGTACAGTTTAGTGTAGGGTTAGATGTAGGATTTTAAGTGTATGTGTGTGGATTGCTGTTTTTTTGGTGTGCTTGTGTTGTGTGTGTGTTTCTTGGAACAGCGATTTTTTTCCCTGGGAAAAAAAATTGCTGTTCTAAGCCTTCGATGGTTTTGCACTTTGAGGTTAGAAGTTCGAACATATGGTGTTCGAACTTCTGCCTTTTCATCGAAGTGATATAGACCCAGTATTTAGTCTAGTAATCCACATATATGTAATTTCTTCAGTCTTATTTTTAAATCACCACCACATGAATTGTCATTCACTACTTGTATAACATTGAACCTAAAACTATGAATCCCATCACTATCGTTAATGCATTGGGCCAAGAAGTTTCTCAAACTCAATCTACTTTTTCATAAAGATATCCACTAACATGTTCTTTGAAAGTTCTATTGGTCTACCAAGTTCAGAAACTTGGACAGTTAGTACAATGTGGTGCCAAATACACTACATTTCTGGTACTGTGATCACCATATAGCCAAAACACATACTTTTTAAGAGTTATAGGATGAGTGAAACTACTATACATATCAACATACTGGCATATATTGCATAATATGCACTTCAACATCTCAATCCTAATACATTTAATGTATCTATCAAGAGTTTTAAAGCACAATAACTGTTTTCAAACTACTCATGTTCTTATATGTAAACTAGGTATATCACACATGATTTTGTGCAACCTTTTAAGAATTCTTAAAATATGTCAATTCTGTTTAACAATTTCACAGACAAAATTAATATTTCTAAAAAAAGGTTAACAGCACTCTAAAACACTTATTGACATTACAAGTGCAGAGTCTAATCATTCTTTCATTAAAAAAATGGTGTCCCACCTTCATTTCTCATACATTCCACTGTACTCCTAACTTTTTGAGCTTCATTTGAACTATACCCTTTATTAATAAACTCTTTCTGTAAATTATCAAATGCATGCTCAAATTCCTTACTCTCACTTGCAAGACAGGCCATCCATAGGAACTGCCCTTTTAAAATATTCATATCTGTCTATAACTATATATAAATATATATATATATATATATATATATACACACACACACACACACACACACACACACACACACACACACACACACACACACACACACACACACACACACACACACACACACACACACACACACATGCACATGCACACACACACTGTGGGTACACGCTACTTCTATTCAAATAGGAATTTTTCTTGCAAGGCTTGCTGTTAAAAGACAAATTCACATCTATAAAACACATCCTCACTTCTGAATATCACATCTGACATTTCAAAAATGATATAATGCATTCAAGTTAAAAACTGTTCAAATGTTGTCAAATCATAAAAATATCATCTACAATCTGATATACATACCAATGCAATAAAAACTGGAAGAAGATTCACTGTCCCTCTCCACTTTTATTGATTTAATTACTATACTCTAGATGCATCCCTTTTTACACTTCTGACTATTAATATTTAAAACTAAACAATGTAAAATGCATCTAAATGGTATTCTAAATTCCTCTAACCTCCACCATAGCACAAAAAAAGCCTAACATTAGTTTATCGAGACATCATGCTTAAAGGTTTTACAAAGTTGGGTGTCCCCTACTGTTCAGTTCTCCAGGGCCTCTTTCTGTTTCTAATTAACCAACACCATTGTATACAAAGTCTACTCATTTTTTTCTTGTCTTTGTTTTATTTCTATCATTTACCTTTCTATTTTTTAGCTTTTAAGTGTATACATTTATTTATTTATTGATCTTACTCACTACAGTTTCATACTAATCCTCTGATCTGATGAAGTTAGAAGGTAAAAGTGTTTTCGGAATAAAAACAAAAACAAGAAAACAAAATAAACATTCACAAACTATACCACTGCGCTAGACTGTATGTTGACAAAGATAAAAACAAAGTTGTAAATATTTTTATGAAACTCCTGTAATCTAAGCAATATGTTTACACCAATGTTTAGCAACAAAATTGCAAAATCTGCATGTTTTGTTTTTTTGAGGGATCATGAACAAGAACAGTACAATATATACTCAGCATTTTCAAATACTAATGTAAATAATGCAAACTTGGTTTATAAAATGACTTTGCTGAGCAACTTAAACATCTCTGTCCCACTCACAATTCCCAAGCAAACCAAGATGCTTTTACTAGACCAATTACAATCTATCAACCTTCCTTAGAAACCACCAATCGGCAAGCCATGATACATCCCACTTTTCCATTACCCTTTTGATAGAGCAATACATAAAGAGCCTAGAAAATGCACTGTTCAGAAAGATTTTGTAAATTTGAAGAAACCCATGTAATCTGGGTGAAAAAGCTCATCTTGTGCCAATGTGGATGTTTTCGCTGTTGGAATAAAGCTTTGCATGGATCAAGAAAAAACAAACCTGTGGAAATCATTTTGGAAAAAGACAATGAATTACTTTAATTTCTACAAACTGTTCTTAGCAGAGTTATTTGCCTGGTACTCGTGTATGGGTCTATGGTTATTCATTGAATGTTAAAAGTATTGAATGGTATTACTTCGTAAATGCCATTCATTGAAACCTCCTCATGTGGGTGGCTGTGCCCCCCCCCACTAATTATATATATCAATTCTAAGATTGCACTACAGTGGGAAAGGGCAAACCTATCTCTACCATAATACGATCTTGGTCAGAATGGCTCAATGAACTGCGTGTTCGATGATATGTGTCGCTCAATGCTTTGTTTTTTGATGAATAGCCATAGACTCCTTGTGTATTGCCTATGCATACTGAAAGGCACAATAATGTGGCAAGATTACTTCATTGCAGATTGAACAAATACTACAGATAGCTAAGAAGCAGTGGAAACATGAACACAAAAACAGTTTGATCACATGAGATCATCCAATATCAACAATTAAGAAAGTAAAGTAGAATCAATAAAAACAGACACAGAAGTGAAAGAAAGAGGCCAAAAGTAGCATTGAAATGTTACTAGTGCCACAGCCCAACCTAAGTCTCTTACTGTGTAGCTCATTATTACTCTTAGCATTTAATCCCTTCACCCATCTATTACCACACTGCCCTTAGTACTTTAAGCAGATCACAATTTACTATTCCAAGGCCCTGTCTATTCTGCCTATGCACTGCACTCGGTTGTATTTTTTATTTCATAGTTACGACTGAGTTTGTTAACCTGTTCATCTTTGAACTGTATTCTGAGGTTTATTTGTGACCACAGCTACCATCCTTGATTTCTACTATCACTTACTTTAGGGTCTATATCATATAGGCGAACTGCAATAAGTTTGACTACGGAAATGTCAAACCCGGAAGTTCGAAATGCAATAAGTTTGAACACTCAGAACAGCGATTTTTTTCCCAGGGAAAAAAACTGCTGTTCTGGTACAAATCCAAAATACACATGTACACTTCAAACTGTTCCTAATGTGGGGGGCTTTTCCCCCCAACCCCCTACATAAATATACCAATTCCAAGATCGCACCACAGTGGAAGAAATAGCAAGCCTCAGAAACGGCCCACCAAATTTTTCCTTGGGAAAAAATTCAGTGTTCAGTGGCTTCACTATTTTGACATTTCGAACTTTCCAGTTCGAGGTTCTGGCGTTTGGACAATTGTGCGTTCGAACTACTAATATAGACCCCTTACTTTACAGCCTGCTGATTTAACCCAGCCACTGGGGATGCACAAGCCAGTGCACTTCTTTGTGCCGGTCCCAAGCCCGGATAAATGGGGAGGGTTCCAAAAGGGCAAACTTATCTCTACCATAATACGATCTTGGTCAGAATGGCTCAATGAACTGCGTGTTCGATGATATGTGCCGCTCAATGCTTTGTTTTCTGATGAATAGCCATAGACTCCTTGTGTATTGCCTATGCATACTGAAAGGCACAATAATGTGGAAAGATTACTTCATTGCAGATTGAACAAATACTACAGATAGCTAAGAAGCAGTGGAAACATGAACACAAAAACAGTTTGATCACATGACATGAGATCATCCAATATCAACAATTAAGAAAGTAAAGTAGAATCAATAAAAACAGACACAGAAGTGAAAGAAAGAGGCCAAAAGTAGCATTGAAATGTTACTAGTGCCACAGCCCAACATAAGTCTCTTACTGTGTAGCTCATTATTACTCTTAGCATTTAATCCCTTCACCCATCTATTACCACACTGCCCTTAGTACTTTAACCAGATCACAATTTACTATTGCAAGGCCCTGTCTATTCTGCCTATGCACTGCACTCGGGTGTATTTTTTATTTCATAGTTACGACTGAGTTTGTTAACCTGTTCATCTTTGAACTGTATTCTGAGGTTTATTTGTGACCACAGCTACCATCCTTGATTTCTACTATCACTTACTTTAGGGTCTATATCATATAGGCGAACTGCAATACGTTTTACTATGGAAATGTCAAACCCGGAAGTTCGAAATGCAATAAGTTTGAACACTCAGAACAGCAAATTTTTTCCCAGGGAAAAAAACTGCTGTTCCGGTACAAATCCAAAATACACATGTACACTTCAAACTGGTCCTAATGTGGGGGGCTTTTCCCCCCAACCCCCTATTTAAATATAACAATTCCAAGATCGCACCACAGTGGAAGAAATAGCAAACCTCGGAAACGGACCACCAAATTTTTCCTTGGGAAAAAATTCAGTGTTCCGTGGCTTCACTATTTTGACATTTCGAACTTCCCAGTTCGAGGTTCTGGCGTTTGGACAATACAGCCTGCTGATTTAACCCAGCCACTGGGGATGCACAAGCCAGTGCACTTCTTTGTGCTGGTCCCAAGCCCGGATAAATGGGGAGGGTTCCATCAGGAAGGGCATCCGGCGTAAAAACTCTGCCACATAACGTATGGCGAGAAAATTTCATATTTCCATACCGGATCGGTTGAGGCCCGGGTTAACAATGACCACCACCAGTACTGTTAGCCAACAGGGTGCTGGTGGAAATTGGGCTACTGTTGGCCGAAGGAGAAGAGGAGGGCGAAGGCATGCCCGAAGGGAGGAAGAGAGGAGGAAGGTTAGGAGTGCAGCAGTGAGGGTAGGAACTTTGAATGTTGGCAGCATGACTGGTATAGGAAGAGAGCTAGCTGATATGATGGAGAGAAGGAAGGTTGATATATTGTGTGTGCAAGACACCAGATGGAAGGGAAGTAAGGCCAGGTGTTTAGGAAACAGGGTCAAATTGTTCTATCATGGTGTGGATGGCAGGAGAAATGGGGTAGGGGTTATACTAAAGGAACAATATGCCAAGAGTGTTTTAGACGTGAAGAGAGTGTCTGACAGAGTGATGTTTATGAAGCTCGAAATTGATGGTGTAATGATGAATGTTGTTAGTGCATATGCTCCACAAGTTGGGTGTGCGATGGATGAGAAAGAGAAATTTTGGAGTGAGTTGGATGAAGTTGTGGTGAGTGTACCCAAGGGTGAGAGACTAGTGATTGGAGCGGACTTTAATGGGCATGTTGGTGAAGTGAACAGAGGTGATGAGGAAGTGATGGGTAGGTATGGTGTTAAGGAGAGGAATGCAGAAGGTCAGATGATTGTGGATTTTGTGAAAAGGATGGACATGGCTGTGGTGAATACATATTTTAAGAACAGGGAGGAGCATAGGGTGACGTACAAGAGTGGAGGAAGATGCACACAGGTGGATTATATTCTATGTAGGAGGGCCAGTCTGAAGGAGATTGCAGACTGTAAAGTTGTGGCAGGGGAAAGTGTAGTTAAGCAGCATAGAATGGCGGTCTGTAGGATGACGAGGAGGAGGAGTGTGAAAGCAGTGCCAATGATTAAATGGTGGAAGTTAAAAAAGGGTGATTGTGAAGTGGAGTTTAGGGAAGAGTTAAGACAGGCACTGGGAGGCAGTGGAGAGTTACCGAATAGCTGGGTAACTACAGCAGAACTAGTAAGAGAGACTGCTAGAAAGGTGCTTGGTGTGACATCTGGACAGAGGAAGGAGGACAAGGAGACCTGGTGGTGGAATGAGGAAGTACAGGAGAGTATACAGAGGAAGAGGCTGGCGAAGAAGAAGTGGGATTGTCAAAGAGATGAAGAAAGTAGACATGAGTATAAGGAGATGAGGTGCATGGCAAGGAGAGAGGTGGTGAAAGCTAAGGATAAGACCTATGGGTTGGTATACAAGAAGGAGTATAGGGAATCTCCCACATTTAATTGAACGAGTTTTAAGCTACACTTCATGATATAAAAGTTGAAGTACAACTCGCAGTACTGTTATTTGGTTTAACGCACATAAGTATGTTTATCTTCACAACTAACAAGAGTTGCAATGTACAAAATGACTGAATTACTGTTACATACAATACAACATTTTTTTCATGAAACACACCACTATTCCTTTAGTATCATATAAACCACCCAAACGACTTCGTAAATATTGTGAGGACATTTTCAACAAAGCTATAATTACTACTTGTAAGTGAGCATAGGTCCATTATAGCAACATCACTGAGATTATAAAATTGATGGTTATATAATAAAATGTTCACAGTATTCTTCCCAAAACATGGAATGCTGCATTTCCTTATGACTATTGTGTTAATAAGTGTACAATGTCAAGGAATAGTATATTGGGATATATTACTGTTCAGTATTTATACCCCTTAATAGAATCAGTGAGTCTACAGGGAAATAGCAGTGCTTTTCACCTTACTGCTCTCTGCATATTTATTTTTTTAAAACAAGAAACATATTCACTGAATTATCAATTATGACACAGGAAATCATACACTTATATTAATAAAAACACATCATATTAAAATATTTTCAATTGCAAACAGTATACATCACTTATAGTCTTCTGCACAGTCATGGTCAGTCAAACATTACATATCTCCTTCAATTCCTGTCTTCCCTTAAACCTTATTCCTCTTCCAAAATTTATTCTGCATGTATTGTTCACACAAATCTCATTTTTTTCTATGTAATTCTTTTCTAGCGATCCCACTTCCATTTCTTTTATCTCTCTTGCTATATTCACTACTTCTAGTATGGTTGATTTAGACTTTGATTTCCATTTTTCTAATAATTGCTTTTTTGGAAGTCACCAGAATTAAATTCAGCAAAGCTTTACTATGTCTAGGCAATTCTGATTCTGTGTAACAGCTCAAAAAATATATAGTTTCCACAGTTACACTAATTTTCTTACCCAGTATTTCTGACAGAGTAGCCTGCAGGGAATTTTTAAAGTCTGCCAATGTATTACACTCCCAAAAAACATGTTCCCAATTATTTATTTCTTCCTCATCACACCTCCAACATTTGCAATCTACCTGAGGAAAAATTCTTTGGAGTCTACTTGGGGTATAAAAATACCTATGCAAACACTTCCAAGCAAAGATCCTAAAATCTTCCAGACTATGTTGAATATTAGGGAGCCATACATATATCCCCATTTGTTTTTTTTTTTTTTTTGTGAATTGCTTATCCAAACTTATTTTCTCTATAGTGTTTTGGCACTTTGCAGTTGTACCTCTTCTTGTTATGTGAGATCCCCCCTATTCTGCAATACTTCTTTGTACATCCCTCTTAACCATATCTTTTTTTTTTAATTCTACCCAGTTTTTAAACTCCACTTTCATTTTATCCTACTCCCTTGAACGTTATTCAGAAAATATAGCTATCTTCCCTAATAAAGCCTAAGTAATTTCCACTACCTATTCCTTAAATTCCTCTCTCGTGATATAATTGATAAAGCAATCATTATGATAATATGCTATTACTTTCATTTATTCTACATGATAGCTTTTTATATAGGTTTCTAGCCTACATGAACAAATTAATATTTGGTAGGCTAATCTTATATGAAGTTATAGCTTCCTGCAACTTTTTGAATCTGTGTCATACTTTCAAGAGTTTATTTCAATAAAAACACTCTAGAACAAAAAGTTACATACATTTTTTTTCATTTTAATCCCCCACCTCCACCACTTTTAAATCACCGCAAATACACAATATACACTTTCCAAAAAGGGAGGTTACACTTTCATATATAGGCAGCTGTGCTAGACAGACGGCTACCACCATAGGCTTTTCCCATTCTGAAGTTAGTTTAATCATGTTGAAAATGACTTGATACTGAAGAAGTTTGAAAACTAAAAACAGGCGACCCAGGTACGACCGCTGAAGACTGATTTATTAAAAATAAAACCAACCAACACAAGGTACTAAGCGCTTTCTTACGGGTGAAAGCGCTTAGTACCTTGTGTTGGTTGGTTTTATTTTTAATAAATCAGTCTTCAGCGGTCGTACCTGGGTTGCCTGTTTTTAGTTTTCTTGGTTTTTGGACTTTTTTACTGAAGAAGTTTGGTTCTTGTACCTGACTTTATCGCTATTTTTCATTAAAGTTTGTGTCCTGGGATTCTACACACTGCTGTGTTGCTTTTTTTGTTATACTCTCGGTTAACTGATTTTTTAGTCTTAAGAAAGAGTGCACTGGCTACCATTAAATTAATAAATAGACTAGATTGTACAATGTTGTGATTTATACTGAACCAGCTGATACTACTAGGAATGCATCTGCCTGTATTCCCTTCAATGTATCATTTCCCCTTTAAGTAATAATATTGCTGTCTCTAAACAGATGCCTTAAGAGTTCATAGTGCAGTCATTTCCTGCTTAACTGCCTGCACCTGCAGACAATTTTTGTGGAGCTGCAGAACTTTGCTGATACATAAACATACCCACTAATAGTTCTGCAGTTGCATGACATATAACTAGCATTTCAGAAGAGCTATCATTTTATATGATTTTTGTGTACACCTTCAGCTGTATGGAAAAACTAGGGGAACCACCACAAACACACACAACACACACACACACACACACACACACACACACACACACACACACACACACACACACACACACATCAGTTCACTTTCACCTTTTCTCTTGCATGCAGCCAAAGATCACAACTTTATACTGCTTATATCAAGCCTTTATCTTGTTACAATATAAACTCCATATGCATTACAGCTGAGAAAAAGTCCTTACTTACTTCAACATTACTGCCATTAACAGCAGTCAATGGTAAGAATCCCCCCTCCATTTTACATTTAAAGTATCTCAGGATAATTTACAAAATTACTTTACAAATGCACTTGACTTTATTATACGAATTACTACGAAAAATGTTTTTACATTAAATCTTCAGTCCCTTCATTATCCTTATAAATATTAATGACTAAGTGGGAATTATGCTTTAGATTCCTTGCAGCAGTTTAATACAGTCCAGTCTTTTCCACTTTCTTTTCAAAGCACAGTTCTGATGTCCAAACTGCATCTTACAGTAATGACACTTTACAGCTCCTCCAGTAATTTCACACTTTCACATTCTTCCTGGCCTTCATTATCATTTTGAGCACCCAAAAATAGTATCTGGTCCAAGTCCAAATTACTCCTGATTTTTCTAGCACTCAGTCGCTTCAGTGTCATTGTTAAGAGGCTTGCTTTTTTTGCTACATAAACTTTCTTATTTCATTCTTCACCTGTTCTGTATCCAAAAATATTCTGAAGACTGCTGGATACAGCAACATGAATCTCACACCTACCTCTCGACTTCTTCTCTCTTTGCAGGTACAGACTCGCACAGACTCGCATCTCTTTTGCCTGGTGTACAATAAATAATCATTTTCCACAAACAGTCCGGTATCCCATATTGATAATACCTTAACCTTCTGCCAAATTTTTGTAAGGAGGACTTCATTCTTCTGTTATGACTGCATCTTTACTTTACTACTATAGGTCTTGGCTTCTTTTTCATGGCCAAATTTGGAGCATACATCTGGTGTGCCCATTCATTTAACAAACCCTCTTGTGGAATACTGTACAGCTTATTGCTTGTACTTTCAATCTCTTAATTCCAGTTTCACTGGAACAGCAGAAAATCTTTACAAAACTAGATAAAACCAACTAAGCAAAACAAATAAAGAGCATGTTGCACTGTATTATAGCATTAATTTATTTTATCGCATGACATCTGGTACCTTGGCATATTGCCTTCAAAGTAAATTCTATACAAAAATGAACTCCATTTATACTCAAATGCCTCCTGCTGAATGGTTAAAGACTCACATTCATTACATAACATCCTTAGACATATAAATATGTTTACATTTTATATAAATACAATTCCATTTTTAACATTTACAAAAGGTACAACTCTTTTCATTATAACTTATCAAATATCAATTTTAAATAATCCTAAATACTTTCAATTATTATAAAATGAAATTACACACTGCGTTATTTCATTATATACAATAAATACATCTTATTAAATACATTCAAAATATTCACATTTTATCACAGTCTTTAAACACCAGTATCCAATTACTTATATATGCAATTACTTCATATATTAAAATATGAATTATTTAAATACATTGCATGACTAAGACCCTTTGGGTGTAATGTCCAAAATTAAGAACCATTCTACTTCCCAAGCTCAACAACTTCATAATAAAATCACCCCTCTTGCCATACAAGGTTGACCCAGTATGCAAAAAAACAGTTTCATCAGATCCATCATGAACCGTATGGAAATGTTCGGCAACTTTTTGTATTCCGAATGTCACCCAAGTGCTCTAAAAGTCTAACATTCACCATCCTTTTAGTCTGTTAGTTCATCAGAAAATCCTCAGGTTTTACTACATGGTCTGTCTTCTAGCTTTTGCAGCAGTGTTTATCAAGCTAACTCATTCAACCAGTCCTTTCTTCAGTTCACTCTCTGATTTCCGTGGTTTTATCAGCTCATCTGAATAGCTACTTAAAACGTCTATTCTTTAGAGCCTTTTCTAATTTGACTTTATATATTCCCCGGCTTCTCAGTTATTGTAAACACCTTTGACTGTATTTGTTTTTTTTTCCCTTTAAATTCCTACAAACACTTTTCCTGTACTGAAGCTGAAATCTAAAGTGTTTTTTTTTTTTTTTTGCTGAACAGCTACGAGGCTCTTCCCCACCAGATTTTGTTCCTCCTCCTTTTCTAGTTGATTTTCTCATACCTCCTCCAGATTTCTTTGCCTACATCCAGGCTAACCAGTAACTGAATTTTTTCCAAATGAATGGCTTTTGCTGGAAGTTTTCACACTGGAAGAACTCTAAACCCGTTGATCAGTGTGCAGCCATCTTGGAAGTCTTCTTTATACACTTCCTTATCCAGCCTAATATCTTACTACATACAACTCTCTCTGTTGCAACTGCTGTCTGAAAGGTTACATGTACAAAGCAAATGGGGAGGGTACAGCGATCACTTGTCTAGTTCCTCACTTGCTATCTAAATTTCTTATAAACTTATGTCACCCAGGCTCTTGTGGGGGGGTATGTGTCTTCTGTAACTGGGAAATAAGATTATAGTCAAATTCATGATTATCATTTCCTGTATGTATACCTCTTCAACCTGGATGCATGCTTTCTCCACATCAGCCACTAACTGGTCCTATTCCATTTGGGCCACCTTTGCACAAAAGGGTGACATTTAGAAATTTTGAACCAAATATTCCCTGGTAAAACACAATTGATCTGTATAAACCACCTGTGGGAACTACCTATTCAAGTTTAGCTGCTACCTCCTTAGCAAAGATTTTCTAGTCTACATTTTAAATGTAGGCAGGTCTACAAGCATTCTACATAAAAATGATAAAAATGTTTTGTTTAGACACTAATTGGAATGTGTAGAATTTAAAAAGTTCAGATTTGGTATTTTAGAAGTTGTATATAGATCTGCAAGAGGGGGCTGGTGGGAATTGGATATTGAATTATGTGAATTGAAATGGCAATTTTTATTTTGTTCATTCCTTAAACCTGGTCTTAATGAAATTTATCTATAGCCCCAGTTTTAAAGTATAGGGCTTTGACCAGATGAATTTATTGTATAAAATGAGGTCTGTCTTTTTAAAAGAACATACTTTTTTCTAATTATTTAATTGATTAAGTGGTTAATTGATCAAGTATATTTAAGCTCTTGCTTGGAGTGTTTTTTTATTCTGAAGAAGTATTGGTTTTAACCAAGACAAAAGAGCTAAACAAATTTGTTTTCTGTGGTGTAGACTGGCTGATTTGGACTTATTTCCTGAAAAACCTTGGTTTTGTGGACACTGCTTATCCTGTTTTACTTCATAAATATAAATTTGCCTATGTCACAAATGATAATTAAATAAAGGTGCTAAAAAAGGGGTAAAAAGAAAATGCATACTGATACATACCAGTATAAAAGCATTCCTCTCCCCTGAATTTGAGCCCTTTTATCTCCACTATTTTTATTTCCAATTATTTTGCTAAAAGATCAAGAGCTGCTGTAAGTAGACACAAAACTAAATATATCTGTGTGTTGTGGTAATAGTACACACTGCCCACAGCATAACATAATTGAATTTACTTCTGCTTTGTAATTTAATTTTTATAGCAATCAGTGTGGGGTGGGTGCCTTATAGCAACAAGTGGAAGTATAAAGTCACTTGTAACATGTATTGCAGCTGCAGAGACATGTTTCAGCAAAGATCTGAAAACTGTTAACTTTACATTTTTCAAAACAGGTGAGATAAAGTTTATACTGGCAACTAGGTTGCTCTTGTGATGAAATATCCTTGTGGCATTGTGGGTGTATAAAGCACAGATGACATTGTGTTCTCCCGTCCCCATACAAGGAAAGCACATATGCACTTTTTAAAAGCTGAGAAATTTATTTAAAAAAAGCATACAGTTTTATAATTATTAACATGTTGATATTAAAAGACAGACATAAGAATCCCTAGCTTCTGACTGACACAGATTAAAAGAGGTACAATGCTATGTAAGATCTTCCTTTCACAGTGGGTTGCGATTCATTCACAGTAATGTGGGTTTCAGAACGCTATGGTTAATAACTGCTTATCAATGTGCAAGCCACTTTTAATCTGCCAAGTATGACAATTAATTAAACTAAACAGTACTTTATGGAGGTATAGTAAAACAGAAGAGAATTCCTGGCCTCACGTGTAAAAACATAATGCCAAGTTAGAAAAATTCCAACACTGGAAACCAGACTAGCAGATAAATAATTAATGGGGAAATGCAAATCTGTATTCAGTTGAGGCTCAAAAGAGCAAGACAAAAAAATGGAAAGTAATGTCAACCTTGACTGTCTAGGCATAAACATACCTGAATAAATGGCTTTGGTGAAAGAACAAACACTTGATAATTGTGGCAGTAAAAGCAATACAGGTCACAAAGAAACATAAGTAGAACAGAAACATTCTGGAATAGCTAAGGTGAATAAAGTAGAAAGGGGTACTACCTTCTATGTGAGGAAAGTGACCAATATATATATATATATATATATATATATATATATATATATATATATACACACACACACACACACACACACACACACACACACACACACACACACACACACACACACACGGAGAAGAGGAGTGACTGTTAATCATATTGGAAGCTGGAAATGACAGCAGAGTATGCAAAATGAAAGTTGCACACAGTGCAGTGTGCTGCAGGAAGAGGTAGGTGAATTAGATGAGAATGCGATTTCAAGTAGCAGTGGAAGTAAAGCACATGTAATTTTTTTCGACGTAAAATAATCGAGGATTCCACATGCACGCTTAGATTCCAAAACACAACAGATGTGCCCAATGAAATTAAAATGCAAAACAGTAGCACAACAACACTTTTATGAAAGCACTTAGTGGAGGCAATAGGTGCTATCCACATTTCTTAGTGAATTCAAATGAATTATACCACATTCCTGTGGATTCTACAGAAAACTTACAAATAAAAATTCAAGCTGCAGTAAATGCAATTCAGCAGGCTGGGGTTTTACAGTTTAAAGGACGCTCTGCCAAATCATCCTAGAAGACAGCCAGCACAGTGCAAAGCCAGATTCCAGTCAAACCAGCTTTCTGACCAGGAAATCATTACTAGATAGAGGTTATTAGCTAAATTTAGTGCAGACTGATGCAGGATATGTGCACCCAGCCTGTCCTCACAAAGTCTGCAGGGTAACCTATCCCAGTAGAAACAAAGGTGTGCCTCAGTCTGGATATACTGGCCTATAGAACATTTCAGCAGTGTATGAGTGATGACATAGGGGTGTCCCAGACAGCTGCAAGTCACATACTATGGCAGTTCCTGGCAGTTATGTGCCATGGAATGGTTCTATGTCATCACCAATTTTCTCAGTCCCCTCAGTACAATTCACTGCACCCATGTACCAATAAAAAAAACCCAGGATCAGATGATATAGAATGGTACATCAATAGAAAGGGGTGACCACTGTCAAGTAGATTGCTCTGCAGATGGTCTTACTAATAACATTAGAGCAACAGACTCTAGTAGTGTGCGTGATGCTGCAATCTGGAGGAAAAGTGAGCTGAGGTCGGCTTTCCAACAGACGGACATCTCTGAGGGGCTCTTAATTGGTAAGCTATAACGTAATCTGAACAAAGACCTGTTAACATTCAGCAATATGACAATTTGAGTGTATTCCTATTCAAATACCATGGTTATCCACTGGAATCCAGACTCAAGACATCATTCGTAGCACCATGTCACCTGCTGAGGACACATTCAACAGACTATGCACTGCAACATGTAACACCAGAAAGTGAGTATTTGGTGTGCTGAACTCACAAATCAGATACCTGGACACATCCAGGGTGCACTGCAATACACAACGGAAAAAATGTCACAGATGGTCATTGTATGTACCATGCTGCATGGATGCCTACCAGTCCTAGGTGTGGGTGACCTACCCCAAGATGTCTGATATGGAGCTATCACAGCATTCACAGGATGATCTGGAGGACACAAGTGTGAGAACAATCAGGTTTGGGCAAGTGAGGCTGCACCCATACGCAGTAGCTCAGGGGACATGACATTGTCTGTCTCAAAACTTTGAGTCATGACAAGCCACATGTATGCAAGTACATAGATAAACCAGTAATACTTACCCTGTGGTGCCCAATGACAGCTGATAACAGTAACAAATTTGGTAGTTGTCCATAGGGAACACTACACATACCATAACAGCATTTTGATAATAAAGAGATTATACACATTTGTACATAAAACAAATGAATAGATGTGGATGGGTGTAGACTACTAATTGACTGAATACTGTAGGCAAGGTACACTGCTAATGACAACTAAGCCTATATGTGTATGGTACACATATTGTGTGCTCAAGAGAACATGTCAATGGCCAGGGATGCAGTCTGCATACCTGTAATGAGTGTGTGTATGCAGCAGCATAATGTGTGTATGACTATGCCTGTTGGAGTATGTACAGGAGATGTAGTATAACAGCTGGAATTACACATGAGAGGTTAATGATAACACAGAGATGTACTATGCACATTTCTTAGGAATGTGTTACCCTGTAGGACACAAGGCTAAACAGCATACAGCAGCTGCAATACTAATACTAGGGTAAAGTGAGCCAGCAAAGCAAGGTGGCTGACAAGGGACATACAAGTCATATGTGCCAAACATGTTCTGGTCTATAACATGTTAATACAGTACAACAGTATAATGCACATGTGGTTGCAACAACATGACTTGTACAGCTACACATGCAGTGCAATACAATAATACTTTAATGACAAGTGTGACACACTGGCCATGGGACACTTAGTGGTGTACTGGTAAGGTCAAGATATGTATACAAGCATGCGTGTAATCAAGAATGAATGGAAAGTCACACAAGTATTAATGTTAATGACAAGTATAACAAAGGTGAAAAGGAAACTACAGGTAGATTGTGTGTTGAGGTGAATGTAGTGGCAGTAACACAATAATGTGCCAGTCATAACACCAATCTGCCATCTGAAGTATAGCTATGCATGCGATAATGGCAGATGACATGAATATTGTAAGAAGAAAATAAATCATGTGGCCAATAGGTTTTATGATGAGGATAGTAACATATGGGTGGTATATATCACATAGAAATGGGAAGTAAAATATTGGCGTCTGTAACAGCAAGGTATATGTATACAAATGTCAATACAGTACTAAACAGAGAATCTGGGCATGTATGTACACCAAGAAAACATACAGACAGTCTATCATGTCAGTCATACAACAAGAGACAATCTGTGGCTTCATATATGCCATAGATCACTAACCTGTATAGTATGTAGTGGTCAGCACAGCAATCATCATTGTGATAGGGTCACAGTGGCACAGCATGGCACATACACTGGTGTTAACTGTCATTGTTACACTAATGCATGTTGCACTATGCTGATGTCTCACACCATAGTCTTGGCTGCCTCTGCCATATCTCAAAACACTATGCTGGTGGTGCTGTATCATTGAGCTAGAAGTGGTGACATGTCTGTGCTGGGTTACACTGTGGGTCTGAGCACTGTTGCAAGTATTATATCAGGAAGGGGCTGCTGAGTTCTGAAAATGGCGACCAACAGCATCTGTGCATGCAAGTTGCAGCACAGACATGGATGGACAAGGGCCATGTCTGGGTCATGTGACAGGTGGTTTTCCTTTCCCCACTAGGGGTAATCTGCTCACAAGTGTCAAGGCATATAGCACCTAAGTTGTACTTCTGCACTGCTTCAGCACTGTTGTGACAACACTTTCAAAAGAGCATGCAACAGATACCACATTATCATGGTGTACAGGCAACTCTACTATGAACTCTCTATGCTTGTGCTCCTGACTCTTGTGTAACAGACATATCTTGTGTGCTATATGATCAGCAGCATAAGCAAGTGCACACAGGTCATTACCATGCCATTGCTGGGAAAGCTCAAATACCTGTAAGAACAGGTATACACCATCAGACACATGTCCCCATGGGAAGTCCTATAAACATTAGTAGTCCATTGTGGAAAAGAGTCAGAACCACACTCAGACCCGCCTGGACACAGCTGCTCAAGGCCATCATCATGATCAAATTCTGGTACCTCATCATAATCAGACTGGCTGCCCCCCCCCCCCATTAGAGACTGTACCCTGAGCCACACGACTAACCACTCCAGGACATGACAACATTGACCCCAATGCAATGCCTTGTGTTCCACTGGCTATATTGCCTGAATGTTGGACATCACATCTTGCCTCAGAGGTTGGAAGTATAATTGCTACAAACACAGAAATGTCACATATCACATACAGCCAAAATGGGTGCACAAGGCAGAAGATATGTGAAAATAGTCAAACTAGAAAGGAAATATCCACTTACCTGTTTGGAGTGGCTGTGCCTGTTGCAATGCCCCTGCAGAACAGTGAAAGTCCATATAAGGCATCAGAAATGCAAATATTATTGACATTGTAAAATTGCTCATATATGTACAACATGTCCTCCTCCAACTCCACTCCTTGTGGTGTGCATTATAATGCCACTGTAGAGTACAAACACACAGAGAAGTAAGTATGAAGCAATCTGACACATAACATCTTGGTTCAGGTCTATTAATACAGTCAACCCTATCTGAGTAGACAGACACATACCTAAAGGTCACTGATGTGTGATGGTTGAGAGGGTTCCTGTGATGAGAAGGCCATGTGAAGTTAAACAGATCATTTCAGGCTGCTCACAGTGACACCTAACTAAACATCACTATAACCTATATAAAGACAGTCTTACCAGGTCTGTCATAATCAGAACAGGCCACTCTCTCACAGTGGTGTGATGCTGCTGCTGTGAAGTACAATAGAACACGTACATGTAAGTGTTAAGCACTCTGACATCATCTAGGCTTAGGTCTATTAGTACAGTCAATCCTATCACAGTGCACAGACCCATACCTTAAGTTCGCTGATGTGTGATGGTATGAGAGGGCCCCCATGGTGGAGAAAACATCACAATCAGACAGACTGATGCCAATAACACCTAATTAAAGGTTAATAAATCCTATTTAGAGACAGTCTTACCATGTCTGTCCTCAGCCGAAGTGTATCACTGTAGTGGTTGATGGGTTGTTGTTGTGAAATATGTATGAACACAGTAGACATGTTGGAATGTAAGTGTATACAACTATTATGTACTATGCTGCCACGGAGTAGAACAATATACATACCATGGTGTCTTGGCACACCAGCCTCTATCCTTTCCCTTGGAATACGACAGTCCTGGCAGGTGTTATGTGATGACAGGAATAATGTAATCTCATCAGGGGACAGTATAGGTGGTCCTCCACCAGTGGTATTTCTTTCCCTGTCATAACAGTGGAGTGTGTTGACTACATGAATAATCATTTCTGAGCACTGCTGACAACATGCCTCCTGCAATCGGTTGTGACCACCCACAGCATTTACCATGTTGGTGTATCATGCCACATCTGTGTTCTCCACAGTGTATCACCTGTCCATCCAAGATGATTATTCCTGCTATGTTGTCACAGGGCCTAAAGAATTAGCTCGTTCTTCCTTTGTTTGAAGTTAACATGTCTGCTTCTCAGAAACATCTGCAAAATAATGGGCAGGTCAGGATGAAGAACTGTAGTACACTTACTGACAAGCCCGCATCAGCAGTGAGAGATGCAGTACTGCCACACGTATACATCCTAGTTCATCGCAAGAGAACACATGGAAATGTAATAAATATATAACAACTTGACACATATATCTGTAATAAAAACATATAACAACAAACGTGCCACATACGTACTTACACCAAAAAAGTTAATAACATGTACCACACACACTTGACAATATATATATTGGTGTATATAATGTACATCCAGAAATGTGTTTTGAACCAGAGTCTACAAGACTGTTCACATTCTTTTACTGTCTACATTACCACTACACCACTTCAACTATGCTATACCTACAAAAGCCACAATACCTACTCCTTCACCTACAGAGCTCAACAGCCCTACTAGATGACCTAAATACAATAGGAATATGGAGGAGTCAAATACAAAAGGTCATGTTGAACTACAGAACTTATATATGTGTAACCTGTGAACATGGAAAGGTCCTGTATGTGTTGAACACCACAACGCTTCATATTAAGCACAACTGTGTAACTACGTCTGAAATATATTTTTGTACATAATCACATTAGAGGTATACATGCTAAGACAGCGGATGTCATTAAAGGCAATATAGAAATCCATGGGACCATCAGATAATATGTCATTCAGCATCTGCAAGCAACATGTCATAAATATGACCCTTCAGACAGTCTCATACTCCGACAGTGCCCATAAAGTGTAGTAGATACTAACAGGTAGACCTGCAATGTTCTGGCTAATATGGTCGGAATCTCTTAGCATTTGCAGGAGAATAGTGAAGGGTAGATATGTGTCATTATGCCTGCATATGGTAGGAAGTCAACCTGTACCACTTACCTCAAAACATATGTATTTACTGACAGATTAGCATTCTAAACTTAATGAATTATAACATACAATGCTACACACGAGACATTGTTACAGTCTATGACCATGAAGAGGTCCTGTTTGTGAGTGTAAACACACACACACGCACACACACACAAGAAGCTTACCTTCTGAAAGCTTACTTTTTGAAAGTGCACAGTCAGGCAAGTATACCTAACAGTATGACAACCTCAGCATACATAGCAATTAAATATTATATGCTCCATACATAATGTTTTATCTTTATTTATCCTTTTGTTGACCTGGTTAGTTCCACAAGGCCACTCTCTTTTCAGGAGAGACCCAAGGTGGTATTTATACTACTAGGGGAAATTTGGCCAGGACATTGGGGAACTTCTTCTATTCTTTTCAATAGGTGCTGTGGGATGCTTTTACATCCATCTCATCTACCATCAACTCAAGCAGATGAGACTATGGTTTAACTTTTCATCCAAAAGACTCAGATTATTTAACAGAGAATGTTTTGCAAACACATTTAGGTAAATTCTTGACACTTGGTACATTAACCAATAGCTCAATGTAAATGTACAGAACTCAGTGCAAATGCCAAACAGTTGCCAGTGTATGAGTACATATACAGTACGCATTTGATGTCTACCAACTGGCTGATGCCAACTTCATTACATCACTTTTAAAATGCCATACTGCTACACTTCCAGACCATTCCTTTGCTACCTGTGAAATGAGTGGTAGAACAGTGAGCATTTTTCTGAAGGTGTTTTGCAACTTCTTATCAATAAATTCATAGATCATCTTGAAAGAGAGGAAGCTGAAGCGCATCCAAGCATCTAATTAGACCAATGAGGAAATGATGCATCTGTTGACAGTGTATGTCTAACATCAGTGGGTGTGGGCGTGCCAGAGGAACTTATCCATGATCAAAATTTGGAACCGAATTGCAAGGGAGCTAAATGAATGGATCAGGATTTACAGGACTGCTGTGCAGTTTGCCACCATTACTATGACTATCATTATAAGGATTGGTAGTGACTACTGTGGTGAATTGTCCATGTTCACAGACAGTCCCTGGATCCTTATAGTAAGTTAAATATTCCACACCCTAACACCTTTACCCTTTACTTTGCAGGTATTAAAATGGGATGGTATACAACTAATCTGTGCTTTCACAGTATATCTTTTACATTCAGGTGCAGCTTCATCAGTACAAAGTTAGATGATGTACTCCTTCACATTCCACAGTCATCTGTACTTGAACAAAAGCTTTGTTTTAACTTTTCATAGTTTTATTGCATAATAATCCTCCACCTACTACATATCAATGTATATATTATATATATATATATATATATATATATATATATATATATATATATATATATATATATACATATATATATATATATATATATATATATATATATATGTGTGTATATATATATATATATATATATATATATATATATATATATATATATAATGTGTGTGTGTGTGTGTGGGGGGGGGTTACTGATATGTTGCTTGCAACTCTTGCTAAGACCTTACAAAGGTCAAGTAGATTAGGAGGTGCAGCACCCAGCAGGATAAAAGCACTCTCATCAAACTAATCAAACAACTCAGAGGACAAATAAAGCCTACCAAAGCCAAATTTGAGGTAAGTTCAGCCTCCCACCAAGGACAACCACAAAGCATTATTTAGCTACATCTGCAACCTCAAAGGCAATACACAATTTTGTGCAGAGCTCAGTGAAAATGGAGCCACCTATACTGAGCCAGAAGATACAGCAAAGCTTCTGGCTGATAAATTCAGCTCCAACTTTACCCCTCACTCCCCACAACCTTTTCTCATGAAGTACCATCAAATATAACTCCACCTGCTACCACTAAGGAACAGGTTCTTAATGCTTTATCTCTCTCTAAGACCAAGAAAGTAGAGTTGTGTACACCTACCATAAATGTAGATGTTTGAGTGTCTTCACTGTTGCAGTCATGACTGTAGGGTTCTCCCCTGCCGGCAGGCAGTCCTCGGTCAGCCAGAATCCCAAAGTCTGGGTCTGGCGTCGGCTGTTCAACCATGCTCCCTGACGTCAGAACGCCAGGAGTACAAAGCTAACAGCCGACGCCATGTTCTCCAGTTTTTCTTGCCCCGATGTCAGGAGTCCCAAAATGAGAAAGGTCCTATATCCTTAGCAAATACACCTCAGAAGAATGGTGAAAAAAGGAACCACACAAAAGTAAAAATAAGATGGGACAGGTGGGAGGGAAAGCCAGACTCCAACAGTGAAGACACTCGAACATCTACATTTATGGTAGGTGTACACAACTGTACTATGTTCATCGTGTTTCACTGTTGCAGTCATGACTGTAGGGTAGAATCCCAAAGCAGAATGAAAGGGAGGTGGTCATAAAGTAGAAGGGGTGGCTAAAAGGCCATGCAAGACTGCAGAAGTAAAGCCTGCCCTAGACTTAGAGTAGAGAGGTAGATTGTAGTGCTTTGAAAAAGTATGCACTGAACTCCAAGTTGCAGCTTCCAAAATGTCTTTGGTAGGAACTCCCCTGAGGAAGGCAGCAGAAGTGGCAGCAGCTCTGGTGGAATGAGTCCATATACTCCCTGGGATTTGCTTTCCATGGTGTGAATAACAAAATCTGATTCCATGAGCAATCCATTTAGAAATGGTCTGTTTTGAAATGGCTTTACCTTGGGAACTTGAAGCATAAGAAACAAACAATTGCTCTGATTTTCTGATGTCCTTGGATAGTTTGATTTAAAGCCACTTTGGAAACCACCTTAGGCATGAATGTAGGATTAGTCCTCAAAGACACCCTGTCTTGATGAAAAATAATATAAGGTTCCACAGCCATAAGAGCTTGCAACTCTGAAACTCTCCTGGCAGAGGTCAGGGCTAACAGGATGGCTGTTTTCCAAGATAAAAACTTGATGTCAGAAGAGGCAGCAGGTTCAAAAGGAGGTAAGGTGAGCTTTTCCAAAACATAGTTGAGATCCCAAGCAGGAATGGGAGGAGATCTAGGAGGTCTTAAGTTTTTAGCTCCTCTGAGAAACTGTCTCAGGAGCTGGTGAGACAAGATTGGAGGGTCTGTATTATAATGAGCAGAAATAGCAGAGGCATGTATCTTAATGGAAGAGAAACAGAGACCCTTATGTAAGAGATCTGTCAGGTAAAGTAAAATCAAAGGAATGTTCGGAAGAAGAGGATCAGAATCCTGAGCCTGCATCCAGGAACAAAATCCTTTCCATTTTCCTGCATAAGATTTTCTAGTGCTAGGACGTCTGGCTTCTAAAATGACATCCATAACCTGCTTGGGTAGGAGAGAAGGAATCAAAGGCCCTGGATTAACCAGGTTGCCAGGCTGAGAGTGCTGACATGGGAGTGTAGAACCTGACCCTGATGTTGGGACAGAAGGGTCGGAATCTGTGGTAAGACCCAAGGGGGCTCCAGACATAGGTTTTTCAGAGTGGGGTACCAAAACTGTCGAGGCCAGTTTGGGGCCAACAAGATTATCATCTTGGGCTTGTCCTGTTTGATCTTTAATAATACCCGTGGAAGAAGAGGAAGAGGCGGAAAGGCATATCCCAAGAGGTTTCTCCAACTGAATGATAGTGCATCCACTTTCCAAGCTTGTTTGTGGAAAGTCCTGGTGCAAAAATTCTGTAGTTGATGATTGAGATGGGATGCAAAGAGGTTTATGTGAGGACATCCCCAGACTGCTGTTATCATCCTGAATATTTCAGTGTCCAGCATCCATTCGTGTGGATCCGAAAGGTGTCTGCTCAGACTGTCTGCCAGGAAGTTTTGCTTCCCTGGTAGAAACTGAGCTTGAAGGTCCAGATTGCAAGCTAGAGCTGTGTTCCATAGATCCATGGCTAGTCTGCAAAGGGGGTAGGAATGAGATCCCCCTTGCTTATTTATGTACCACATAACTGTGGTGTTGTCTGTTCGTATCAGTAGTTGTCCTGGTTGTAGAAGATTCCTGAAGGCCATTAGAGCTTTCTGAACGGCTAACATTTCCTTTAAATTGATATGCAGGTGCTTCTGATCCTTTGTCCAAAGGCCCTGCAGACAGTTACCCTGAAAATAGGCTCCCCAAGCATAATCCGAGGCGTCCGTGGTTAGAATCTGAGTGGCAGGAGGCAGACAGAAGGGTTTCCCTTTGTTTAGAGTACATGCCTTGGACCACCAAAGGGATTCCTTTTGAAGACAAGGCAGGACGGAGATCAGTATGTCTAAACTGTGGCAATGCTGAGACCATACACTTTTTAAGTACCACTGTATTTTCCTCATGTGTAGTCTTGCATATGGTACGAGAAGGATGCAGGAGGCCATGTAACCCAAAGCCTGCAGGAATCTCCTTGCAGATAGCTGAGTTAAAGTTGCCAAGGTTTTGAAAGTTGAAGCCAGCAGAAACTGTTTTTCGTATGTCAGAAATGCCATCTGGGTTGTTGTGTTTAAAGAAGCACCCAGAAAAATTATCTGTTGTGAGGGTGTCAAATTTGACTTTTTTATGTTTACAGTGAATCCCAGGAACTTGAGGAGATCCTGAACAAACCGTAGATGCTGGAGTAAGACCTCCTTGCTGTCTGCCTGAATAAGACAGTCGTCCAGATAAGGGTAAATTTGAATTCCCTTGAGTCTGCAGTAAGCTACTACTGGAGCCAGGCATTTGGTGAAGACCCTGGGCGCAGTAGACAATCCAAAGGGCAGCGCAGAGAATTGAAAGTGCCTCGATCTGGCCTTGCCCCTGAGGTATTTTCTGCGTTCCTGCCTGATGGGAATGTGTAAATATGCCTCCTTTAAATCCAAAGTTACCATCCATGCATTTTTGGACAGCATTGGAAGTAGCTGCTGTAGAGTAAGCATCTTGAATTTTGGAATCTCTAGAAAGGTGTTCAAGACTGACAGATCCAGAATGGATCTCCATGAGTTTTGCTTCCTGGGGACTAGAAAGAGCCTTGAGTAAAAACCTTGTCCCATCTCTGAAAGTGGAACTAGTTCTATGGCTTTCATAGCCAAAAGAGCTTCCACCTAGTTTAAGGCCTCTGTCCATTGATGTTTTGGAAGATCTGGCCATCCGCTTGGCCTTGGCAGGGTATGAAAATGGAATTTGTAACCTCTTGAAACCACATCCAGAACCCACTTGTCTTGGGTTATCTGAATCCAATTTCGGTGAAAAAGAGAAAGTTTTCCTCCGAGAGGGGCTTCCAGGCAAGAAGTTCCTGCAGCCCAACAGAGGGAGTCATTGAGTCCGTTTCCTATGAGTTTGCGACCTGTCCTCTCCTCCCCTAGGGGTGGAAGCAGTCCACTGTCTTGGTCTATAAGAGGCTTGTGTTTGAGGCCTTCCTCGGGAGCATCTGTATCTACCCCTCTGAGGCCTGTCTGAATTGGGAAAGGACCAATTTTTTGTAGGCCAATTCCTGCTAAATCTGGGTAGCTGTACTTGTAAGAAATCTTTAACTGTTTGCTTGGATTTCGCCTTGTCCTCCATCTTCTTAATCACCTCTTCAGCTTTTGATCCAAACAAAACATTATGCTGAACAGGAGCATCCAATAATTTAGCTTTTACTTGTTCTGGCAAATTTTGTTCCTTTAACCATGCATGCCTTCTAATAACTGTGCCAGAGGCAGCAGCCCTACAAGAAGCCTCCAAGGCATCAAATTCCCAACTTGTTCAGTGGCATGCAGTAAGTCATGTAATTCCTTATCATCTGCACAGGCAGAAATGGAAGTAAGCTTTTGATTTAAAACAGACAAGAGAAATTGCTGGTTCTTCAGCATATGAAACTGACAGTTCAATGCCCTAATAGATAAAGTAGCAGAAGTGTACACTTTTTTGCCCCATCTTTCTAAAGATCTAGAATCCTTCTCAGTGGGAATGGGGTTTTTAGCAGAAGCGGCCTTAACTCCCTTAGGACCCTGAGAAATGGTTTCAGGGTCAGCAGAAGGGTTCTTGTATAAAAACTGGTGGGAATCAGGAACCCTGTAATATCTATCAGGTTAACAGGAGCAGGAGGAAAAGAGTCAGGGGTTAAGTTAGCCTCCGAAAAAGCATCATCCACAATATCCAAAACAGGAGGAATAGCCAGGGGTCTATGTTGGGGAAGAAGAAGAAAATCCCTTAGTCTTTTCTTAGATTGCGAATACTCCTGTCCTTCCCAGTGGAAATGTTCCCTCATTTCATGCAAAGTTTCCCCAAAAGAGAAATCCTCAGGAGGAGAAGCTGAAGGAATGGATTCCTCAGCATCAGAATCCTCATAAGGAGGGAAAGAATATTCCTGGTCAGAAGAAGAAACTGAAGAAACAGAAGCCTGATCAGAGGAATCATAATAAACTTCCTGCCTTGGCCTTTTATCTGGAGGGGGATGTGAACCCCTAATCATAGTAAGTAAATCCTCCACCATCTTAAGTAACTGTTTCTGTGACTTGGGAGCCGGTTCAGAAGAGGCCTGTGTTGCAGTCTTTGATTTGGAAGGAGTCTTTGGCTTTGCCTTTATTAGAAGCTGAGTAGGCCTGAAAACCCCTTCGGAAGCCGGTACCTGTACAGTGGCTCCGGACCCATCCGAAGGAGCATTGTCCGAAGGTCCTGCAATAGAAATATTCAAAGGCCTAGTTGGCTCCTCATGGGAGTCCGTTTCGGCCATCGGTTCCGAAATGGCCGACAGGGGCTGCAAAAGCGCCTCACTGACGACGGCCGAACCTGAAGCTGGCTCCGCTTGTGCGATATCGTCAGATTTGGACCTCGGAGGCCTGTCTTTGTCCTTGCGTCATTTGTGAACTCCGGTAGCCGGAACCGTATCCGACGACATTTTGTAGTTAAAACGCCTACCGAAGTAATGAAATGCAAAATCGTACCTTCGTTTAATTGTACGTTGATTGAATCTAGCACAAAACCGACAACTAGCTACGTCGTGGTCAGGGCCTAAGCAAGGAATACAGTAAGAATGAAAATCCTTATGAGGTATTTGCTTCCCACATGAAATACAATTATTAACTTTTTCTGACATCGGACTGGAGCAAGAAAAAGTTTCTAACGGGTACTTAGCTTTGAGTGGAGAAGAAAGTCTTCGGACTGAAGTTTTTCAGAAAAAATTGTCAGGAGTCAGCCGACCGGCACTTGCGAACTGCTATCACCGCATAGCAAGAAAGACTGGAGAACATGGCGTCGGCTGTCAGCTTTGTACTCCTGGCGTTGTAACATCAGGGAGCATGGTTGAACAGCTGACGCCGGACCCAGACTTTGGGATTCTGGCTGACCGAGGACTGCCTGCTGGCAGGGGAGAATCCTACAGTCATGACTGCAACAGTGAAACACGATGAACATCACCACATCTATGCGCCCAGAATTACGATGCCTTCAAAATAGAATGAAACATGACCTATCAGGGCCTCTGGAATTACTATTTAACTGTAGCCTCCAAACAAGCTTTGTACCTCATGAATGGAAAACAGTAACGGGCATCTTTCTGCAAAAAGGTGGGCCATCTACAGACCCTGGATACTACAGACCCACAAGTCTCGTTAGTCTTATATGTAAAGCCATGGAAAAAATTATCATGGAAATGATCAACAGAGTATACTTCCAGACACTGGACCCAACCCAGTCTGATTTTGTCAAGGGCAGATCATGCCTACTCAACCTGGTGTTATTCTTTTGAGAAGGTCACCAAAGTAATGGATAAGGGCAAAATCATTCACACTGCCTACCTTGACCTGGCCAAGGCATTTGACACAATACCCACTTGGGCACTGTTGACAAATTCAAGCAGTTAGGAACAAACTCATATGTCACCAGGTGAATAGCCAACTGGCTCACAGACAGGAACCAGGAAGGTAGAACTAGGAGTCCACCTCTACAAAGAGGTCACTCACAAGTGGAGTCCCTCAGGGATCAGTCATTTGACCGTTCCTTTTCTTCTGAAATAAAGGCCAATGTCAGTGGTCTCTGGCTAACTAAATGTGCAGATGATTACAAATTAGGAGCTGTCATTGAATCCCACACTGATACAAATCCTCTCCAGCAGAGGCTGACACAGACAAACAACTGGTGTCAGAGCCATGGACTAAAACTAAATGTCAATAAATGCATAATAGTATCCTTTGGGCAATCATCCTTTGGGAAGTCATCTACCCCTGGTAACTATCATATTGACAACACATACCTTAGAGTTGACCCAGTAGTCAGGGACTTAAGGACACACAGTAATTTAGCTTTTGACCATCAGGTGTCTACAGTAGTGAGGAAATCATTCTTTGTTGGACAACTTATAAACAAAGGTATGGCATCTAAGTCCAAGGAAGTCATTGTTCCACTATATTCGGCATTCATCAGACCTATCATTGAGTACAATGCCCCCTTTGGTATGTACCTAACCAGGCATATCCAACTACTGGTATGTCCACAAAGGTTCCTCACTAAAAGAATACAAGGTGTGAGTAAAATGTCCTGTGCAGACTGCCTTAAGGCCCTATCCCTGTATTCTGTCTCCTACAGGTTTTTGAGGGGAGATCTATGCCTGGCATATAAGCCATTGTCAGACCCCACTCTGATGGACATCCTGCATATCCACAAAACAAACAGCACCAGAATTACCCATTCTAAATACTTAAACCTTGCCTGTGATATAAGTAGGACCTGCTGGAGAGACAGGTATGTATCCCAGAGACAACCCCGTCTATGGGACAAGCTCCCCATCCATGTGAAGCAGAGTTCCTCCCTAACCCAATTCAAGTGCAACTCGAACAACTGAATGGGGAACAGGAAATTCATCCCTGGTTTGGCAATTATGTCTCTAATGAACACAAGCAACCTGTAAATGGTTCATCTTCTAGGCCTCTGCTTGTAAATGTTTCATCTCCCAACCCCTGCTTGCATTTAATCAAGGGTATTAGAACTTGTCAGAGATTTGGTATGCATAGCTTGGCTTAAAAAGGGCCTTGTGATCGTTAGCCTAGTAAACACCTATGAACCTATAAGACATTAAACACCAGAGATATGGTGTGCGAAGCTTTTTGACTGTGGGTTCAAAACCCACATATGCTTTTTTATTCTGTTACATTTGCAACATTTTTTTTAACTGTGTCATATATGTATCACTACTTGTGGACATACACAAACTTAGTTATTATGCATTATATATATGTGGAAAGGCAAGTATACTGCTTTGTTAAAAACAATAACCTATGTCTTACAGCACATGGTGATATGAAAGTACATACATTTAGCAGAGCAGCAAAGCTTGGCTGTAAAGTTAAAGATATTTATCTGTAATCACTGGAACCACAGCAAAAACAAAAAGAAACCAGGAACCTAATAAGGGAGTAGCAAACAGTGAAGCCAATGCCACCAGACACCAGGTGATATCCAAGAAGCCGTTAACCAATTTCAATAATCCATTCGGCTGACAGATACAATTGCACTTCAGTATTTCACACTTGTTTAGTAGATAGATTTAAACACACTTAGTGCTTTCATCCCATCCTTATCACGGGACTTCTTCAGAGTAAAAAATGTTACATTACAATGGAATTAAATACCCTCTAAAAAAACACCTTTTCCTCAATCACTTCCCAGCAATCAACTAAAATGGATATTACCCTTCTCTTCTAAGTGTTAGATTATTACATAAAAAGCTAACTAGTGTCAAAACAGAAAAAGTATAAATATAAATATACACAGAGAAAATTACTCCTTGTAACTGCCGTCATCAATTTAAAATATTTAAAACAGTTGTTACCATATTGTTTGCTATAAAAACAAATACAAGTAAAATTTCACCATTGTTTTTTACTTATAGTGAATCAATTAAAGCAAGGTAATAGTTCAGTGCCTTCATTTTCAAATCACAAGAAAGGGATGTAGCCTCATTTAACCCATGTGGTCCTGTGGCACGATTTCTAAGCTGCTACTCGAGTTCCTTATGTTTGAGTCTTAACTTCCATGGCCCCCCCTCAGGGTCCTGGTCCATTACTTCAATAATGAAAAAAAAAAAAATTCATGACCGTCATTTTTCTGAATATGCTTCGACAAATCATTTCTTGGGTCCTGTATTTTAACATCTCTGAGATGCTTGTAGATCCTATCCTTCAAAGCCTTCTCAGTTTTACCAATGTAGAATGAGGAGCACTTCCTACATAGAGTAAAGTATACTCACTTCGTGGTCCCACAACTGCACCTCCTCGGGCATTTTATTCTGCTAAACCCTTGACTGTAACAGCATCCCCCTCAATAATATAGGGGCATTGGGGCACCTTCCACATTTCAACATCCTGTTTGTCCTCCTAGTAGTGGTTGTGGGTCCCTTCACTGTTTCCAAATAATTCTTAATGTTATGGTCTTGTCTGTAAATAATAATTGTCTGCATTATTGCTAACACTACTATGTTGCGAAGAAAGAGTCAAGTGGGATAAGATGATCCTTCAAATAAAATAAGGAAATTTAGGATTACCTGATTTGAAGGGATATTTTTTGATCTACACAGTTACGGCTCTTAAACATAACACAAACAGAAAGATACAAGTCAAAGTGGAAAGGGATGATGATGATAATGCATGGGGGAATCAAGAAACAAGTAAAGAGTAGGATTTTATGTGCATATCATTTAGGATAATAACCACAGTCATACAGAATATTATATTTATAAAGTAGCAGAAAGCCTACTAAGCACTAAGCCAACACAGGAATCGAGGAAGGAGATTCTGTAGATAGGAATAACTGCAATTAGGGGCAAATAAAATAGACAAAAGTGGGCTGGAATTTACTGTATGAAACTGGCAAAGGAACTAAGGTATTGGGAACCAATAATTAGGAAGGGAAGGTAATAGAATGGAAAGAGGCCACAAAGACATTTGGACTGCATGCTGGAGACTACCTTCTCCATCAAGGATTGATATCAGAATATATGCAGACAGAAAGGAATAGGGGGATCCTAAGTGAAAGGCCTGCACTAGTAGACTTTTTCGTTGAGTCTAGAACAGAGGCCACTCTTAAAAAACAGATAATTAGTAGGGCATATACAATATTTCAAGATAAACTATAGGAATCAATTAGAGGAGGCCAGAAAAGATTGGGAAGATATATTAGATAAGCAATTCATAAAGAAACTATGGGAGGACATATGCATGACTCCCAAATATGCAACAAAGTCTAGAAAATTTAGGATTTTTGCTTGGAAGTGTTTGCATATGTATTTTTATACCCCAAGCCGACTTCAAAGAATCTTTCCTCAGGTAGATTGCAAATGTTGAAGGTTTACTGGTGAAGAAAGAGGTACCTGCGAGCATGTTTTTTTTTTTCCAGAGTGCAATAAGTTGGCAGACTTTAAAAATTCACTACAGAGTACTCTGTCATGAATACTGGGTGAGCAAATGAGTGTAACTAAGAAAATGTTTTTTTGAGCTGGAATACAGGACCTTAATTACCCAGACATAGTATGGCCTTCTTACATTTAATTCTGGCCTGCCAAAAAAGCAATTAGTAGAAAATTTCAAAGCCTAAACTAACCATACTTGAAGTAATGAACATTTTAACATAGATAAAAGAACAGGAATTGGGATCTTTAGAAAAAGGTAGGACTAAATTATATAGAAAAAAAAATGGAAATTATAGGAGCAAGTACATGCAGGAAAAACCTTTTGGAGGAGATATGAAGTATAAGAGAAGGCAGGAACTGAATAATTTATGTAATGTTGCTTAGATTATATGATATATAACAATACATGTGATGTATAAGGTTTACTTTCCAAACATGGAATGGCATTTCACTGAATGCGGGTTGATCGAATGTGTATTCTACCAACATCCGTAATGTTGAACTGAAAATATCTGAATTCATATTAGCGAAAGTGAGTACACATTCGCTAATATGAAGTCGACAGTTTGAATTGAGATCACCATTGGGAATCTGGAAATTTTCCCTTTTCCTCACTGTAGTGTTGTCTCAGATTTGGTAAATATAATATGCAGGGGGTGTGGGGGGATTCTGACACTGGAAATGCCAATGTTTGAATGTCGATTGTTATGGTTACCTTTTCCAACATTTTGGCAATTTGGTATTACCAAAGTTGGATAAACAATCCAATACTTCTGTAAAAAATGTTTTGAGTTTCAACATTTTGATAGTAAACCACGTATAATGTTTGTAAGTGTGAACTTGTTAGTATGGTTCGATTACTTTTATACAAATGTTAAGTTTGCCTTTGTCACAAGTGATAATTCAGTGTTGTTGTTTTGTCTTTCGGCTTTTCCCGGTTAGGGGTCGCCACAGCGGAACTCCGGTTCGCTAATGATTGGCAGTTGGTTTTTATGGTGTCGAGCTGCCAGCCCGATGCCCAACCTTCAACGAAGGCATGCCCATTCAACGCATGTCTTTCAAATGCCCACTCGACTGTGGGGAGGACATGCAGACTCCACACAGAAGGCACTCGCAACCCAAGTCGAGAATCGAACGGGAGAACCTCTTGCTGTGAGGCAACAACGCTACCACTGCACCACATAATGGTGTTAAAAAACAATAAACTGCATAAATCGAACATACGTGGTAATACAATACATCATACTTGAATGCAAAAGTAAAAGTGCTTCAGCTGAAAAATGCAGTTAAGAGTAAGGGCCATTAAAATGGCTCCTGAGACCACTCCATAACATGATCACCAAATGCCAACTTAAATAATGTGCAGAAGCAAGCCAGTACAGAGCAGTCCCATATCCACCACGACAACTAGGTTCTACAGGTGCAGTAAGAAGTAGAAAAATAAGCACCAGCTGCATCCAAACAGTCCTGGGGAACCTTTAAAAGTCCTATGGGAGGCAAAAAGCAGTCCACATGGAGGGTAGTAGAGCACCATAAGGTCACTCGTAGGTAAGACAGACCTGGATTGTGTATGGAGATTTAGACCACCATCAGTATTTTACAAATAATTTGATAATGGGACAGAAGCAAAAGGCAAGCTCTGCAACACAGGTGTAACATATTGTATTGGGACATACCAGTATGGAGCCTGGCTGAGTTGCTTTGTACTACTTATATATGTTCAAATTCATGATAGGAAACGATAGGCAATAGGTATTACTGTAGGCAACATGGGATGAACCAGAGCATGAACAACTACTAAGGCATCCTCTTTAGGTATGATGTGCTTGATCCTGGAAATATTCCAAAGATATTCTAAAGATGGAAAAGAGATGACTTAACAGCTTACACCCTGAATGTTAACCAGGCCTCCACAGATCATGCACTTTAGCCATAACACTCTGCTGCCACCACAGAAGATGACAGTGACAAAGCAGATGAATCTCTCACAGTTGCATAACTGCCATGACCTCACTTTTGGAAGAGAAGAGTTTCAAATGATTAGCATCTAACCATTGGTAAATGACTTCCAAATTATCAACTAAAGAATATGCAATCAACATTTACAGTGAGTAAAGAAGATCTAAAAAACAGGCCATGCTCACATTCGCCTACTTATTTAATCCATCTCTCAAGTTGGGCAGCCATAACACTCCTCAAAAAAAAAAAAATATTCATATGCAATTTACTCATTCCCTTTTCTAAACATCCCTCTTACAGTTTTTATCAACTCTTTTATAATATTCAATACTTCAGATACAGTTGGTTTAGACTTTGAGTTACATTTTCTAGTAGGTTTAGACTTTGAGTTACATTTTCTAGTAACTGCTTTTTTTAAGTTTTTATTGGATTTTCAGTTTGTAAAATAAACATAAGAATATTTACAGTCAGACGTTTGTGAACAAAATAAATTAAAAAAATTCAACTAAACCTCACACAAAAGAAAAAAAAACAACAGTTATATACTTACCATAACTTGGCATTTGTGTTATCCTGTGACATTATTCCTCATGACTGGGTCTTGGATCTGATCCAGTACTACACAAAACTTAGATTCAAGGCTCGAGCTCCTCCCTCTCCCATAATCCCCTTCTGGACTCTAACCCTCAGATAGAGTTTGCTGTGGGCACCCCAGAGGATATATTCACAAACTTTAAACTAAGGGAAAAGTAGCCCAGTAGCCCAGGACTCCAGCCTCATCAGAGCCTCCACAGAGCATTGATGGGGGGAAGGTGGGCGGGAAGTGAGGAATAATGAAATAGGATAACTCAAATGCTAAATTATGGTAAGTACATAACTGTTGATCTGATGTTATTCATTTCATTATACCTCATGACTGGGTATGAATCCCCACCTACAACAGTATCCTGGACGGCCCTACGAAAGGATGTGCCTAAGCACAGTGGAACCAAAAGATGCTTTTTTTTCTGGAGACAATATCCAATTTGTAATGAGAAATGAACATGTGAGGGGTGGACCAAGTGGCTGCAGCACAAATGTCATCTATGGACATCCTCGCAGAGAAGGCAGACGAGGTAACAACCGACCTAAGAGAGTGAGCCTTAGGCGGTCACGGTAACTACAAGTTTCTGAGAGAATAAATGGCGGAAATACAGTTTGAAATCCATTTAGAAATTGTAACCTTAGACACTGCCTGACCACGTCTGTGCAAGGAGAAGACTACAAACAACTGATCAGATTTCCTGAAAGATTTAGTCCTGTGCAAGTAAAATTTTAACTGTCTATGTACACCCAGAGTAGGAAGGAGATATTCGCCTTTGTTAGAATGATCTGGTAGAAAGTCAGGTAAATGAATAGATTGTTTGATATTTTCAGTGGCTACCTTGGGCATGAAGGAAGGATTAGTTCTCAAGGCCACACTGCCCTTATGAAAAATGTTATATGGTGGCTTGGATGACAAAGCCTGTAATTCCGAGACCCTCTTAGCCAAAGTTATGGCCACAAGAAATGCTGTCTTCCAGGACAAGAATTAAATATGACAGGAATGAACTGGCTGGAATGGACTTAGTGAGAGACTGCAACATCATAGTCAAATCCCACGGGGGAGAAGATCTTTAACAGGGGACCTGAGGAGAAAAACACCTTTTATGAAGGCCTTACATAGTCTGGTGGAAAAGGTAGGCTCCCTATTAACATGAACATTAGAATTGGCCACCAACTGCAGTTTTATGGTACAGAAACTGGCACCTTCTTGATAAAGGGATGATAAAAACAGAAGAATATCCAAAACTGGAGCCGAGTAAGAGTAAAGATTTCTTTCCACAGCCCAAAAGGAAAAACTTTTCCACTTACTGTTATAGAGTTTTTGAGTTGATGGTTTCTGAGAGGCTAGAATTATTTCCTTAACAGGGAAAGCCAGCCTGGACTCATTATCACGGGAAGTGGAGAAACCAGGCGGTTAGATGAAGGGATCGAAGGTTCAGAGTTTGCAGTTCCGAGGAGTAAGATGAGATCTGGTATGGGATCTAGTATCCACGACAAATACTTCAAATGAGGCCATAGGAAAGGGACCACACCTGACGAGGCCAAAAAGGGACAATGAGGATAATGGAACACTTCAGTCTGTGGGCTTTCTGCAGTAACTTGGGGATCAACAGAATATGTGGATATGCATAAAGGAGACCTGGAAGCCAATTGTGGACTGGATCATCCCTAGAGGACCACCCTTCTGGGGGAGTCAGGGCAAAGTACCTGCTGTTTTTGTTGTTCAATGGAGACGCAAAGAGGTCACAGCAAGGTAGGCCCCATTGGCCGAATATCTGAGACCCCACTGATGAATTCAGGGATCACTCATGCAGTCTCAAGACAGACCTGCTGCATCTGCCTGCCAACACATTGGACTCCCCGGGTATGTGTGCTGCAAGAAGGAAGTGACTGAAATTGTCCATTCCCACAATCTCATTACCTCTCTGCACAGCGGATAAGAATATGTTCCCCTCTGTTGCTGATGTAACAGACGACTAACATGTTGTCTGTATGAATTACAATTGTCCCCAGAGGAAGATGATCCTGAAAGACTTGCAATGTCAGGAGGACTGCCCTGAAAATGCCCCCCACCCTAGCAGGGAAGCATCCGTGGTCACTTTGGCTGTGGGAGGGGGAACAGAAAAGGGTCTGCCTCGGAAGAGATTCTCTGAAAAAAGCCATCACTGAAGATGTCACCTGCAAATGGGTGTCAGATGGACTGGCATAGACATTGGATGATAAAGAATGGACCATTGAACTGCTATCGTCCTCTGAAGTACTCACATGTAATACCTCACCAGAGGTACAAGGAGGATAGCCGCTGACATTGACCCCAGGGCCTTGAGAATGAGATGCGCCTGTGGCAACAGGATCTCCAGTAAGGCCCCAACCTGCTGCCTGATCAAGTCCACTCTTTGAGGGGGCAAAGCTGCTATTTCTGTCACTGTGTTGAGTTGGAGCCCTAAGAATTCCAGGCTTTGCACAGGAGTTGGTTTCATTTTGTCTACATTGACCAAAATGCCTAAGTTGCCAAAGGTCTGCAAAAGGTACTGCATCACTAGCATCAGTTGATGTCTTGTGGATGCCGTGAGGGCCAAACATCCAAGAATGAAAATATCTGGAATCCCTGCAGTCTCAGGTAAGCTGCTACTACTGCCAAGAATTTGGTAAACACCTGGGGGGGCTTTGGCGAGTCCAAAGGGCAGGGCTCTGAATTGAAAATGCTTGGCTCCCAGCTAGAAGCACAGATGCTTCCTGGAGCATCTGTCAATTTTGACCTGATAGTGGGCATCCTGGAGATCTATGGAGCACATCCACTCATCCTTCCATAACAGCAGCATGACGGACTGAACAGTGACCATCTAGAACTTCAACTTCTTGACAAACAGATTAAGCTTGCTGAGGTCCAAAATTGGATGCAGGTCCCCAGTCTTTTTTGGCACCAAAAATAAGTGAGAATAAGTTCTGGACCCTCTTTATCCTGCTGGGACCTCCTGGATAGCTCTTTTTTTCTAGATGTTTTAGAACTTCTCTTTGGCCCAGCTCTCTCTGACTGGGTGGCACATTGGGGAGAACTCTCTTGGGACTTGGAGGTGGTTGGGAAAAGGGAATGTAATAACCCCTGGATATGATAATGAGCAAGCAACCACTGATCATTTGTTATGGCTGTTCAGATGCTTGGGTGCAACAAGAACCAACACCCAACTGCCTCCAGGGCAGGACAGTCAGGCAATGCCCCAGGGGTGCTGATAGGGCTTCTCAGAGAAATGTTCACTGAAGCCCTGGGCTCTGAGGACCCCCCCCCCCCACCTCTAGGGTGGCATTTACCACTGAACCCTCTTCCCCTGCCTCTGGAAGGGGAATCCTCTGCAGCATCCTGGAAGGAATTCTGCAACTTTCAGGAACAAAGTTTCTTACCTCCCTGCTGGTTCTTGAAAAAAGACTTTTGGGGGTAGAAACTTGATCCCCACTACTGACAGAGTCTTCCTTTCCTGCTCACTGTGGATGAAAGTCTCCTTGATTGATGGTCCAAAAAGTGAGGAACCATCAGAAGGGGCATTCTGGAAGGATGCCTTGAAGATTTCCGCAGACCCGCACAACCACATCCATGCATGATGCCTCAAGTCAATGCCTGCACCAGCCACTTAAGAGGTACCCTCAGCAGCATTAGAGGCCAACCTCATAGAGGAATTGGCAATAGATGACAGAGTGGTGAGCTTGGGAGACACTTTTTGAGGTCCTCCGTAGGCATCAACTCTGAAAAAGATTTGGTTAGTTTAGTAACCAGGTTTCTCTGGAGGTGGGTAAAGTGCACCAAATAATTAAGAGCTCTCAGGCCAAACGTGGCTGAGGCACAGGCGCACATCCTGTGTCTGTCGATCACCCAAGACTCCCTATTCAGAGGATGGATGGTGGAGCTCTATTCAGCCAGCTCCTTTTTGGTGGCTGCAGTGACCACAATGGCATTGACTGGAACGCCTTTGCTCCAATACATCCTCTCTGAAGGAGGGCTCGAGAACTTATCAGCCTTCCTAGGGACCAAGTCCACAGTGTCAGGTTCCTTCCATTCCCTGCCTGCAATAAGGTTGATGAGCTCATCTGCAGGGGGGGGACCCAGAAAGTAGATGGGCCCATTCCAAAAGCCTTCAGGACACAGATTCCTGCAAAGATGGGGGTTGGGAAGACCAGCCACCTTTCTGTTTTAACAGCTCCAGAATGTCTTCAAAGGAGACGTCATCAGGTGGAGACCTGGGGGACCTGTCCCCCTCATCAAAATCTGTATCCTCCATGAGGGACTACATGGGTGAGTCCATGAGTCACATCTTGCACTGTCTCTTCTGCATCACCTCCTCTGTGTGGAGCTCAAGGGAGGACTCAGAAGAGATTTGGATGCCGCTTGAAAGCTATCTCAGGAGGACTGACCCTGGACAAGATGGCTGGGTCCAGGGCTCAGAATAGTGATGGGCTGGGACATATCTATTAGAGGGGAAGACGGTGTTCCAGACCTGGAAAACACCCACTTGACCACCCAAAAAGCTGAAGGACTCAAGGAAACTCTCTCCCTATCCCCAGTAGCTGAAGCCACCTGGACCAAAGGAGCAGAGCTAACTCCGGGTCCCAGCCCTTCAAACAGTACCAGCCCTCTGTCAATGCCTCCCTCAGGTAAACTGGGTCCTGGAGTTCCAAAACAGAATCTGAAGAGGAGAGGACAACCCTGGGGCCAGGGAATCTTTCTGAGCCTGAGCTGGCTGGAGATGCCAAGAGACCCATCTCTATCTGGGCCCTAAGAAAGCTCATCATCATCCTATCCATATTCATGGGCAAAAGGTTCCTGGAAGATCTAGAAGAGGCTGAAGAATGGGTGGATTTAGCTGGGGAAGCACGCCTGGATCCCAAAGCTGCCCTATGATGCCCCAAGTTTGAAGATTGGCACCAATGCCTTATAGCCGAGTGCTTCTGATCCCTGGTGGATCCTCAAGGACAACCCTCAGAAAAGAATGCTGGATCCGATGCACATGTCAAATCCAATATCTGCTGAACTGTCTTCCTTGGATCTTAGGGAAAAGATGGATCTGAGGGAGACTGAACTGCAGTAGGATCAGAGGGCCTCCAATCCAAATGCCTAAGGCATTTTTGAGACACAGAAGGAGAAGCACCCAGGGACACAGAAGGGGCTTTCTTCTTGGATTCCTTAAGGCCAGCAGAAGAAGAGGACCCAGAAACAAAGGGACTCCCTTGAGCCATGCCCTTAAGCAACAATTTCTTTTGGTGGTCAGCCAGCGCTCAATGGTAGAATACTGCACTTAGCAGTCAGTCTTGAGGTGGTCAGCACCCAAACAATAAACACACTTCTTGTGGGCATCAGAATTTATCATCTTACACCCACAAGAAGAGCACCTGTTAAAACCCATAGATAGGCTTGTCTTTCAGACCTACCTAGCAGTCTAATACACACACAAATTTAAACAGAGCAAAAAAACCTCTGCCAAGAAATCTGTAACAAAAGTAGAGGAAAATTAACACAACTTTGTCTAGGAATAAGCCTAAGCCTGACAGTTAGAAATCAAAAAAGGAGCCAAGCGCCGAGTGGAGAAGGTAGGGGGATAACCCCAAAGCCCTAATGCCAGCGACAGCTAGAAACAGGAGAGGAGGATAATTAGAAGAAAAATTTAAACGTAATAAAGGAATTAACCACTTATCTGAAACAATTTTTGTGAAAATCAATGAAAGCAGCTCTGAGCCAGGAATCATGTCCATGTGTAAACTCGGCAAACGAGATCTGAAGGTTAGAGTGCAGAAGGGGATTATGAGAGAGGGTGGAGCTTGAGCCTTAAATCTATGTCTGTGAAGTGCCGGATTGGATACAACATCGGATCCAAGACCCAGTCATGAGGAATAATGAAATGGATAATATCAGATTAACTATTTACAGGAGTGTCTATTAACCATCAAGTTATTTAAGTTATTATACATTACATCAAATTTAAAATGCAGTTATTTTTGCTTGTCAAGCAGATCTCTTTTTGTCCATGCATTGTGGCAAGAAGTAATCCTGGTTGTTCTTGACTTAATTGTAATGATTTCCAGGTGACAGACTTCAGTTGCAATATTTATAAATTCTTTGAAGGAAGGTTTAGATTTGTTCTTCCAATTCTGAGTTATATCCTTTCCTGCTATAGATAGTATAGACCACAAAATGCAATATCTCATTTTTTTAACACATATACAAATTGGAGTGTTAAAAAGGATTAGTGATTTAGATAAAACAAATTTATCTCCAAAAAAGCCTGTAAAAAGAGATAAATGTTATTCCAATAAGGTATAAAGACAGTACAGTCTAAAAACGTGATGCCAATCCACTTTAAGTTCTTGTTTACATCTCCAACAAACTCGGTTTTACTTGAGCATTAATTTGATTTTATGTGGTGTGAAGAAAAATCCATGCAAAAAGTTCCAAGTAAAGAGATTCCATCTAAGAGATAAAGTTGTATATTTGGAGGATATTAGAATTAATTTTTTTATCTTCTTCACTCAAGAGGTCTATATTTGTGTAATAGTTCCAATACTTGTCATTACAACTTTTTGTTTTTCTCCTCACAACTCTATATAATTTAGATACGAGACCCCACCCCAATGAGTTTTGTTGCATTAAGAATATTAGATATTCAATTAATTTTGGGATATGACCTCGTATCCTTGGTTGCATTAACTTATTTTCCCTTCTACATGTTGTCTGCAGGACTGTACATCTAGCCATATGTCTTTATCTAAATTATATTTCTTCTTAATATAATCAACAGAATATAACTTTTCATATTTCATTAACTGAAACCAATACAAATGTTCCTCTTTAAATGTGATTGTTTCTAACTTTGAGGTACAGATGTTATTTTGGGTATATGCCATAGGAAATTTAAGGAAGATCCATGCTTTATATGTCAAGTTTCCATATATACATGTTTTAAAGTGTTTAATATAGTAGAAATGAAATAGAAGTCACTTGTTTTGTGACCTTTTCCTACAAAGTACTCCTTTAATAACCAATGCAGACTGTTATGTAGTATGAGAGAACTATTATAATATCTACTGTGTTTAGAGTTTATAAAAAGATTTCCTAAAAACTCTTTCCACCTAGCTGTGTAAGTGTTATAACTGTTATTAATCCAAAGATATATTGTTTTTATAATTGATGATAATGAATATATTTCTAGATCTGGTAGCCCTATCCCCCCTGTTGCCCAGTCTCTCATATGATGGTTTAAAGCAATTCTTGGTTTATTGGGATATGAGAGAGAACTCTCAAAATTAAAGTGTTAAATTATTTAATACAACTTTTTGTGGGGGGTAATTATAGTGATTGTATAATATATAAGATTTTTGGTAAGATAATCATTTTGATTATAGATAACCTTTCTTCCATCACGAAAAAAAAATTATTCCATTTGTTTATTAGATTCTTTATATTGTTTATACTGTGAGTATAATTATGATTTATTATATCTTTAATGTTATCTGTTATAATTATTCATAAATAATTCATTTTGTTCTCTTTGACAATATAGTCAATTAATTTATTTTTGATTCTATTCTTATTTGTATTTATAGGTAGGATTTTTGTTTGTCATCATTAAATTTTAAACCAGATTTTCTTTGAAATACATCCATTGCTACAAAAACTGCAGAGAGAGAATTACCATTGTCATTTAATGTCAGTAGGATGTCATCAGCAAACAGGAGAATTTTAGAGTTTAAATTCTCATTTATGTTGATACCCTTTATATCTATATTTGATCTGAGAAAATTAGCAAATGGTTCCATAATTAGAGTAACGCAGAAGCAAAGGAGGACATCACATCCCTATTAGTTTCATTTCAAAATTTGTATAGAGTCACAAGTAAAAGTAACTATTTTAACATATGCAATACAATTATAAAGAAGATTAATAAGATGTGTGAAGTTACTTGAGAAATTATATTCTTCTAAAACCAGCAAGAGATATTTCCAGTTTACTGAGTCAAAAGCACTATTAATATCAAGACTCAATGTTTTTTCAGCCACTTATTAATGTTAAATTCTCTTTTGTTTTATTTGCATAGCCAATTACTGTGATTATTCTTTCAGTGTTATCATAAGTATTTCCATTTAATATAAAGACAGTTTGATCTTCATCAATCATGGAGGGAAGAATATATTTTAATCTATTAGCATGAATTGCCATGAACAATTTATAATCTACATTTAAATGTGAAATTGACCTGTATGAAGAGCATTCAGCAGGATCTTTGTCAGTTTTTAAAATTGGAGAGATAACTGTATATTTTCAGGAAGGAGGAACTTTAGCTAGGTCCTTCACTGTAGAAAAAAACTTATGTAGTATGTCAAGGGCTTCTCTGGGTAACAGCATATAAGGTTCAGATATAATCCCATCATTAGCTGGTGCATTATTAGATTTCAGTTTAGAAATTTGAGTCTGAAGTTTAGACACAGAGATTGGTTTGTCAATTAATTTCATTTGATCATCAGATAGTTTAGTTTCTATATTTTTTATAAATATTTTAATTATTTCTTCTGGACCTATTAATATATTATTTTGATTGGGTATAATAATCTCTGAATTCCTTTAGAATATCTTCTATTTCTGTTACTTTTCTTTTCTTCCTATGTGAGGAGACTTATTTTATGTGATTGGACTTAATGAGTACTTTTGCTTTTGTGGCTTAATTGGGCATATATTTTGGGTTAATAGAGAAGTAAATCATCTTGAACTTCTTGTATTGTTTAACAGTGGAGAGATTGTGAAGTTTTAAATGGCTTTGAAATAGTCTCTATATATAGTAACTGCTTTTTTGGCAGCCAACAAAACTAAACTTAATAAGGCCTTACCATGTCCAGGCAATTCAGATCCTTTGCCCCAGGTCAAAAGAATTATTTCCTCAGTTACAACTAAGTACTCACAATATTTCTGACAGTTCTCTGCAGGGAATTTCTAAAATCTGCCAACCATTACACCCCTAAAACATATGCTTCCAGTTGCTTCTTTCTTCCACATCACACCTTAAACATTTTCTATCTACCTGAGTAAAAATTCCTTGAAGTCTGCTTGGGGTATAAAAATACCTATGCAAACATTTCTAAGCAATGACCCTAAACCTTCTGGGCTTTGTTGCATATTTGGCAGCCATACATACATCCTCCCATTGTTCTCTTGTAAATTGCTTTTTCACTTTCACTTCCAAATCTTATCTACCTCATTTGATTGATTCTTGGAGTTATCATGCAATATCTTATAAGCCCTACTAATTAATCATTTTTAATAGCAGCTTCTATTCTGGATTCAACTAACAACTCTAACAGAGCAAGGTCTTTCACTTAAAATTCACCTATCACTTTATTTTGCTTATATTCTGATGTCAATCCCTGGTAGGTAAGGCAGTCTCTATCCTGCAGTCCAAATGTCCTCTTGGCCTCATCCCACTCTATTACCTTTCCCTCTCTATTTATTTGCTCTCAATACATCACTTCCATTGCCAGTTTTTTCCATTAAATTCCAGCTCCCTCTTGCATATTTTTCTGTGCCCCTACTTGTAGTCATCCTTATTGGCAACATCTTCTTTCTCCATTCATGTGTTGGCTTAGTTCTTAGAATACCTTCTGCTACTTTATGAATATGATATTCTGTATGGTTATTATTCTCCTGCTTCATCATCCCTTTCCATTTCTGAATAGTAACCTTCCGCTTGCATTATATATATATAACTTTATTGTCATTTAGGACCACACATGTGCAGCCTAAACAGAATTACAAATGTCAGCTCATGAGAGAAATGCAATGCAAATAACATCAGTATCAAAGAATAACATAAGAAAGAAAATAACACATATGACATGCAACAGGTAGTTCAAATTACAGAAACACATTCAATACCCACTACCCAGTGATAAATTCTAAATAAATATCCACCATCAAGTCTCTACACTGTTAAGATAGAGAATAAATAAAGACTTGTGAATACCAGCTGTTTAGTTACCATATTGCACTTGTTAACCTTAGACGTGACTCAGTATAGCCATCATATTTCATAATAGTAATGCTGGTGGTAAGTGCTCAGAGCAGCAGGATTAAATGAAAAAAAGAGGCTTCACTGTATCAGGTATTATGGTTCGTGTCCGTATTAAGTCTAACAGCTGTAGGATACAAAGTGTTCCTGAATCTGGTAGTCCTACATCGGAAGCTGCGGTACCTCTGTCCAGACACAAGTTGTGAGAACTAGTTGTGGGCAGGATGGGTTGAATCAGCAAGTATTTTATACGTTCTCTTTCTTGCTCATGTAAAGAAAAGCTCCTGAATAGAAGAGAGGTTTGTGCCCAAGATTTTCTCAGCCACCTTCCCCACCCTTTGTAATTTCATCTTCTCAGCAACTGTGCAGTTGCTGAACCATGCTGTGAAGTTGCTAGTGAGGATGCTCTTGATAGCTCCCTTGTAAAAAGTGGTAAGAGCAGACAGTGGGAGCCTGGCCTTTTTGAGCTTTCTCAGGAGGTGAAGCCTCTGTTGAGCCTTCTTGAATATACGGTTGGTGTTAGCAGCCCAGGAGAGGTCATCAGAGATGTGAAGGTCCAGGAACTTGGTTGTTTTGACTTTCTCTACTACCTCCCCTTTGATAGTGAGTGGTTGGTATACTGTTGCCTTTCTCGTGAAGTCCATAATCATTTTTTTGGTCTTATTAACATTCAGGTCTGGATTGCTCCTGTCATACCAGGCAATCAAAGTATCAAACCTCATCCCTGTTGTTATGTTCATTTTCTCCACTGAGACCCAAGAGTGTAGTATCATAAGCAAATTTTATAATATGGTTTAACCTATGTTTTGCAGTGTAGTCATGAGTGAGGCTGGAGCATACAACCTTCGGGAACACCAGTATTCAGGACTGTGTGTTGAGAGGTGTTGTTTCCAGCGCATGTCCACTGGGGTCTACCACTCAGAAAGTCAAGGGTCCAGTTACACAGGTGCTTGTTTATCCCGGGTTTCACAAGCTTTTCCACCAGTTGCATCAGAATCACAGTACTGAACGCAGAACTGAAGTCAATGTACAGCATTCTTATGTAGTTGTTCCTCCCTTCTAGGTGCTTTAATGCAAGGAGTAGTGTGACTATAGCATCCGCAGTCGATCCATTTGCCTGGTATGCAAACTGGAGTGGATCTTTCATAAGGTAATCCCAAAGCATCTTATTCTACTGGAAGGCTCAACTTATCCTAGTTAACTCTTGCCCTCTTCCTCTCCCAGTTAAATTTCTTTAACTCTTAATTACTGTTCACAACATCTTCTCTGGTTGATAAAAATATGCCTGACCTGTATATATGACTTAATGGACTAATAGCATTTTCACTGCATGTATCTTACTATCCATATTCATAAACAAGTTTCTCATTTCTTCTATTATCTTTTGTTTGGTCTCTTCCCACATATCTTTAGCTGCCATAACAGAAGCCTTTTTAATCCATACTCCTAAATACTGCCATAACAGAAGCCATTTTAATCCATATTCCTAAATACTTCATCTTATCATATCCCCAAAAACATGGGTGTTGCTGTACCAATTCATGTGTGGGTACATAAGTTATGGCTATAGCCTTTGTTTCATCTTTATTAATTTTATATCCAGAAAATACTTCAAACTGGCTCTAAATGTTTTACATTGCTAAGATGTGATTTCCTGGATCTATCAGGTACAAAATATCATAATCTGCAAATAAAGCCAACTTTTCTTCATTACCATATCAATTATATCCTTGGATTTTTGAGTCCTTTATTTCCTTTGCCAATCATGAGGGGAACCTGCCTGGTTCCTCTGTTCAAACACAACTTATCAGAGAGGAACCCTCCTATTTTAATTCTTGCCTCTGATATTTCATGTGTCCTCCTAATTAACCTTATTATTGTATCAGGGAATGCAAATGCCTCCATTGCCCTACTCATAAAATCCTAGCTTAGTCTATCAAATTCTTTTTTACATCAAGACTGACTAACAGCATTGATATTTTCTTATATTCTGCTTCCCTCTACATAATCATTGTTTTATTAATTCTGTCAAATGTTTGCCCTCTTCCACAAAACCACACTTATCAATATCTATTAATTTTGGCAACACCTTTGCCATTATTTTAGCTAGTATAGATATAAACACTTTATAATCATAGTTTAAAATTAAAATGGGTCTATATGAAGCTGGGTCTGATGAGTCTTTCACAGTCCGTAGACAATACAGCCACCACAGCTTTTTTCCAAGATATTGGTTCTTTCCCTCCTTTTAAAATGCTCTCAAATACAATCTTCCAGATCTTTATCACTTTCTTCCCACCTAACTTCCAAACTTTCACAGGAATACCATCTGTTCCTGGAGACATTCCTGAAGACTTTATTATACATCACTGTTTTTATCTCATTTCTTCCTACCAACTGTTAGTTGTTGAACCTAATCTACCTCTAACCATAGAAAAATGAAGTCTTCCATAGATATTTCCATTTGTTCTCTTTCTTTATTTCCACATTCCTCTGCTTTATGCAAATGTTAATAAAATTTATGAAATATCTCTACAGGACCTCCATTTATTTATTTATTTTTTAATATAGGCCCCCTTAAGTTTGTCTACAACCCTTTCAACTTTCTTTTCCCCAAGTCATTGCACTAAAAGTTTTTGTCTTTTGGAGTTATCAAAACATAGTTGCATAACAGCAATCTTTCTAAACTAATGCACAGTGTCCAGATACTCCTTTATTTTCTCTTTAGCACTCTTCATCTGTGTCTCTTGTTCTTTCAGTGTCCCCTTATTCTTGCAATACTTTATCCTTTGTCAGCCCTTTGAAGTAGTCTTCTAACTTTTTATTTCTAGCCTATTTTTGAACTCCATTTTCATTTTATACCACTCACTAGCTATAACTTCTGAAGATATTTCTGTCCTCCCTAATAACTCTCAAACAATTTCCACTACCCATGCCTTAAATTCTCCTCTTTTAGCAGGTAGGTGAGAAAATAGCAGCGTCTCAATTTTACTTCATTACCCTGCATTTTTATTTATTTTTTTTATCAGTGCATATTCTGAAATAGTTATTAGATCTGTGCCAAAGCTTTCAGTTAAATGTACACATTCCTTTCAAATATAATTTATATCTAGTCTGGACCAGTTACTGCACTTTGGGGAACACATGAATTCTGTCAGAATTCCTACTACTGAATTCACATCTTCTATACCAATTATCTTCATACATTTCTTCAGAAATCTAACCTATTTTATTATATTTTTCCTTACAGGTCCTCATGCTACATCCTCACTATTGTAAATCAAGTTCCACTCCCCGCTTATAAGTAATATTCTCCACTGAAAGCTGATTATTTCTACCAAAATTGTCTTAAGCCCCATAACAGCAGTTTGTGGTAGAATACAAATACATGGTAGAGTAACCTTTCTCCCTTGCCAATAGCCCTTTACTACCACAAAATTATTGTATTTTTCTCTTCTTTCACTACTGGAGCCACTTTAACAATTAATATAATTATTCCCCTTTCCTTTCTCCCTAATGTTCTGCTGAATATCCATCCAGAAATCCTTTACTTGTCAAATTCACATTTCCTTCCAAATGTTTCTCCTGCAGCATTGCTATTTTTACTCTGCACTTCTTAATATAATTCAATATCCTTTCCTCATTTACTTTCCCACCTATTATGGATATAATAGCCATTATAATAAAAGGCTGTTGTTACCACCTACTGTATATGCCACTTTTTTTAAATGAGCATTTACAACTTTCATGTTACATTTACACACTAATGTTTGGTAGGGCGATCTTTTATACAGTTGTTTTTTCTCATCCCCATTTGAACCTATGTCACATTTTTCAGACTTTGTTTTGAAAACACTCAAACAAAAAATAATTACATTTTCAAAATACCCCCATACCCCATTAACTTAGAACACACAAACAAAACTAGGTACATCGATAAAAATAATGTCTAACCCTCCAGATGGGAATAACTGCCCCAAAAGGACAGCTGCACACACAGGAATTACCTAATCTAAAATTAAGTTTAGCCATGCTCAAGTACAAGCCTCAGACGCTGTTTCCACTTACTCAGATTGCTGTTATTTTCTTATCTCTATTTCCATCCCAGATATGAAAAACAGCTTCTATGCTTTCAGAAAATTTTATCTTTTAGACCTAATAAAATCGCACTGGTTTTCTTTACATAAAACTAAACTGTGTACTGATCTATTACATGCATTAAAGTATCAAGGCTGTTAGACAGGCTATCTCTTATTTACTTCCCATCATTTCAAATGTTATTTTCACTAACTGATTGATATTGTGTTTTTATATTTTGCATTTACCCCAGGAAATACTGCTCAGAATTCTCATGATTAATTTCTTGCACTTGCAAACTCCTCTCTGTGTAAAAGTAGTCAGCAATGAATCTTTGCAAAATGCACCCAGAAAAGAGCTACAGACATTGATTCCCTCTGATTATTTTCTAATGAAAAAACACACATCTTCGCATGGCATTTTTCATGGCTTTCCTCATTTTGCCTCACTTTTCAAGCATACTTGCGTACAAAAAACACTTGTTTATAGCTTAAGCAAATAGCATTAATCTAGACATTCATCCTTGTAAAAGGAAGAGAAAATATGTTAATTCTACATCTGATATAATCAGTGCACTTTTATACCCCCCACCAGCATACTAAGATCACAGCATATTAACATTGAACTTGCTTTTGTCCAGTGTTTCTTCCCTTCTTATGTTGTAAAGACCATATTTCTTACAACTAAAAAAAGTATCTGTCTACTTTAATATCTTTAACACACATATAGCAATGCAGTTTTGTGTAGTGTATAATCAGGGGTCAGAAGTCATTGAAGACACTTTCATAAGTTCAGAGACTAGTAATAGGCTAACTCCCCTTATGAGCCATTTAAGCCTAGCCAATTACGCCATGTGAGAATCAAACCCTGCACCTTGTGTCTGCAAGGTAATCACTTTAACCATTGTCAACCTCTTTCTCCACATTTAAAATACCCCTGACTATACACTACAAAAATTGCTTTGCTATATATAACATGCAATTTATATCATGAAACTTTTTATACAAATAAGAATGGGCATTGTTTCACTTACAATTACTTTTTCCTCCTTTTAGTATTCTTCTAAACATTGGCAACAAAGTGGAGTATGTGCTTTACAGTCCACCCACAAGTTTAACGAAGTCAACCAAGTCCAGTCTTTCTCAACTACTTTTCTTGCAAAGCCATATAGTTTACAAATGTGATTGCTGTTTTATCGTCTCTTATTTATCCACTAATTTTAGTGTTGCTGGTCATCTTCCCGTTCATCTCCATCTCCCAACACCAGACTCTGGTTCAAGTCCAAGGTACTTCCAATTCTTCTGGTCTACTCCTGTGCTCTTTTTCTGTCTCTCAAGCATTTCCTTTTGGAACATTGGAAAGGTTTCACTGGCAAAGACTCTCTATGAGCCCTATTGTCAGAAGAATGAGAAGCACAGTCCCCTTCTGTTTGCTAGATAAACTATTTCCATCTTAGCCTGTTCTGCATCAAAAAATGTCTTTGATCTTCCAGGAAAAAAATATTATGAAAACAGCTGGATACAGCACATTGAATTTCACACCTGCCTCCCAACATTTCTCATTTGCTGGGATAAAACTGCTTCCCTTCTGACTGTTGTACAATGAATAATAATTTTCTGCAAACACACCTCCAAGTTTTAATACTGACAAAATTATGGCAAAAGAGAAAACTATCAACTCTTTCTGCCGCTATGGTTGCATCTTTACTAATACAGGTCTTGGCTGCTTTCTCATGGATAGATTTGGAACATACATGATGTGCCTTTCAGTTAACAAATCCTGCTGTGGAATACCAGTCCAGTTGATTATTTCATAAAATTAGTATTGCCTGTTCCTTCCAGTTTCCCTGGTATAGGAGAAAAATTCAGACTTTCTCTGTACACACTCTCTTCCAACTCCACTATTTTTTTAAAACAGCACTTCTTGAGAAGTTCTCATCCTCAGCCAGCCTTTTCTTCATTTCAACCATTTGTTTTCAGTTTTGTCACTTCATCTAGATAGCTAGCTATAGTTTCTATTTTTTCCAGCCTTTTGTAATTTGAGTTGATATACTCCTACTATGTCTCATTTATTTTATTTTAATCACCTCTAAGTACATTTGATTAATTTTTTTCTCGAAATTACTGGAAGCCATCCCCAATACCAAAACTGAAGCTTGAACTGCTTTTTGCTGCACAGCTGCTGAATTCTTCCCAGCCATGCATAGCTCACTCTTTTGCAGAGGGATAATAGTTGAAGTCCTCCATTTACTTGGCACAAAGTCTTTTTGAAGACTATGACTGAACAGAGCTTTCTAGGCCTGATACAGCATGCTTCATGCTATTAAGGAGACATCCTGAGATGTTATCAGGTCCCACTGATACAATGATTTTGGCTTTGGAGATGGATACTGAGGACCTGTTTCCTAGTGATTGCTTGAGGAGCTATGTTTAGGGTTATTTTTTGAGAGGTGTCTGGTCAAGGGGGAGTGGGGTAAAATTGGAGATTAATTTATTGGCCAGTAGATTTGCTATATCCCCTGTTCAGTACAGGTTTGCCTTTGAGGTTTCGGACATAGCTGAAGAATGCCTTGTGGATGCCCTTAGCCTTAGGGCATTTACCTAAAATTTGGGTTTTTCAGATTTGATTAGTCTCCTGACTTATTTACTTAGATTGAGGGAGCTCTTACCATGGTGGGCATTGTACTTTCTATTTTTGGTCATAGGTCTCTTCCTTTTGTTAACAAACATATTGATGTTGGAATTCCAGAAGGATGGCTTGTTTTTAGAGTTAATATTTATTTTGGTTAGGACCACTGCCTCCAAGCAGCTGTGTACATGACTGTAGAGGGTTTTTTGCAAATGATTCCATGCAAGCAGCAAAGTTCCCAGGATTTTCAGTCTTGAAATTTTGCAAGGGGGTTGAGTTAACTTTGGGATAGTTCCTAAAGAGTTACGTGGTGCCCTAGGTTTCATTTTTATTTTCAAGGATATAGCTTTATGATCCAACCTGAACAGTAAGGGCATTACAATCAGGGGAGCGCAACATTCCCGCATGTTGGTTAGGACTAGGTCTAGGATGTTTGTGACCCTAGTCAGCATATGGACTAATTGGGCCAGAGAATTTATTTTGACAAAGTCCAGACATCTTTGAGCTTGAAAGTCTGAGGTCATACATGACTCTCAGTCTATAATGGAGCAGCTGAAGTCACCCATGATTATGGTGTTGGGTTGAATGGAAAGCGACTTAAAAGTGACTTAAGTTCATTTAAGTAAGTGATATGTATTTCCTAGATCATAGAGGGGGGACCCAAAGCTCTCAAGGATGCGGTATGGAATTTTGCTTATGGTGAGTTGTATAAGAAGGAGCAAGTGCATCATACTGATTGACCAGCTTTGAGGTGTGATTATTTTTTATGTAAATTTAGACACCTCCACCTTTTGTCCATTTGTGTACAGCAGCCGGCAAAAATGTGTTGAAGGCATTATAGCCCTGCACTGCCAGGGTTGCTCTCCATGCCTTTAAAGTACATCTCAGTAACTGCACAGGCTTCTATTTTGTCCAGGGTGAGGACAGTTTGGAAGGTTCATAGATTTATAGGTGTTTGTCAGAACCCCACTCTGATGGACCTCCTGCATATCCACAAATGACTGGCTAATGACCACAAGGGCATTTTTAAGCCTAGCCATGCATCCCAAATATCTGACAAATTGTAAGCATGGGCCTGGGAGATGAACCATTTACAGGTTACCTGTTTGCATTAGAGACATAGGTGCCAAATCAGGGATGAATTTCTGGTTTGCCATCCAATTGTCCAAGTTGCACTTGAACTGGGTTAGGGAGGAACTCTGCTTCACATGGATGGGGAAACTGTTCCATAAACGGGGTAGTCTCTGCGATACATACCTATCTCACCAGCAGGTCCTATTTATATCACAGGCAAGGTTTAAGTCTTTAGAATGGGTAATTCTGCCACTCTTTGTTTTGTGGATATGCAGGAGGTCTATCAGAGTGGGGTCTGACAATGCCCTGTATGCCAGGTATAGATCTCCCCTCAAAAGCCTGTAGGAGACAGAATACAGGGACAGTGCCCTGAAGCAATCTGCATAGGACACATTACTTATGCCCTGTATTCTTTTAGTGAGGAACCTCTATGGACATTCCAGTTGTTGGATATGCCTGGTAAGGTACATACCAAAGGGTGCATTGTACTCAATGATAGATCTAATGACTTCCTTGGACTTAGATGCCATACCTTTGTTTATAAGTTGTGCAATGTAGAATGATTTCCTCACCACTGTAGACACATGATGATCAAAGGCTATATTATTATCCATATGTGTCCCTAAGTCCCTGACTACTGGGTCAACTCTCGGGTGTGTTGTCAGTATGACAGTTACCAGGGATGGATGACTTCCCAAAGGATAGTATTATGCATTTCTTGGCATTTAATTTTAGTCCATGGCTCTGACATCAGTTATTTGCTTGCGTCAGCCCCTGCTGAAGAACATCTGTGTCTGTGTGACATTCAATGACAGCTCCTAATTTGCAATCATCTGCAAATTTAGTCAGCCAGAGACCACTGACATTGCCCTTGACTTCTGAGAAGTAAATGCCAAAAAGGAGCAGTCCAAGGACTGATCCCTGAGGGACTCCACTTCTGAATGGCCTCTTTGTAGAGGTGGACTCCCCAATTCTAACTTCCTGGGTCCTGTCTGTGAGGCAGTTGGCTATCCACCGGGTGATATATGGGTTTGTACCTAACATCTTGAGTCAACAATGCCCAAGTGGGTTAGTGTGTCAAATACACAATGAATGAAGGAGTGGTGGATTTTGTTTAGACTGCTGGCATTGAGCAGTATCACCTTTAGAATGCTCTAGGTTGGCTTAGCAATTTCAGATGCTTTAGACACTATGGTAATGGACAAGGTTTTAGTCAATACTCGAACACAGAGAGGACAGTTACAGACAATCCTTGGTGAAGCATCGTGGTCTGTCAAACATATCCTCCAAGGCTGACAAATATTGTACCTCTTTTGAATGCACCAAAAACTAAGCCAGTTAGGAAAATCAATTATTTTATATTTGTATTGTGGCATCATCCTTGGAGAAGGTAGAATGTTGCTCAATGCTAACCTCATGCTATTCAGGGATTAACAATCCTAGAGCTCTGTCATATTTCTCCAGGGAAGTACATCTCAGATCATTTAATCCCACATGGACCATAGGAGGTTACTAGGCTATTGGCCCTGAGGCCCTTATAAACCTAACAGAGTTTATTCCATGTTTAGACAAGTCAGCATCCAAAACCCCTGTCCAGTAGAGACACAGGTGGAATCCCAGGGGTGTATTTACGGTTTCCCATCCAGTTATACGGGTTGTGCTTAAAAAGGGATAATGAGGTACTCTGCTTGACATGGAGAGGGAGTCTATTCCACAGATGGGGAGTCTCTGGGACACAAGTCTGTCCTGCCAACAGGTTGTGGTTGCACGTATGGGTTACTCGAGTGGAGCTTGACTTGCAGATATGCAGCAGTCCCATCAAGGCGAGGTCTGAGATTGATTTGTATGCCAGACAAAGGTAACCTCTGAGGAGTTTATATGAAACTCAGCAGATGGACAGGGCTTTTAGCCTGTCTGTGTAGGGTAGATGTTTGAGGCCCTGGATTCTCCTGGTGAGGAACCTCTGTGGTCTTTCCAGCTGCTGCATGTGCTTTGCGAGGTACATGCTGAAGGGGGCGTTGTACTTAATAATTGGCCTTATGAGGGAAGAATACAGGGATATTATGATCTCTTTGTCCTGGATGAGATACCCTTACTTATGAGGTGGGCCATGTAGAAAGTTTTCTGTACAACGGAAGCAACACGGCGATCAAAAGTGAGGTTGCTATCAACCTGGGTGACCAATCCCTCACTACAGATTTTGTACTTAGGACGTTATAAATGTAATAATATGTGGGGATGTCACTCTCCCCAAAGGGGATGATGATGCATTTTTTGGCATTCAGCTTGAGGCCATGTTTCTGGCACCAGTCATTTGTTTGGGTGATTCCCTCTTGGAGGATGTCTACATCACTTGGGGAATTGATGACTGCGCCCAGCTTGCAGTCATCTGCAAACTTGGTCAGCCCTAGCCAAATGGTTTTGGCCTGCACCTCAGAGAAGTATACCCCGAATAACAGTGGCCTCAAGACTGATCCCTGGGGTACACCACTCGTTATGGGTCTAGTGCTTGAGGTGGATTTCCCTATTTTGATTAGGTGTGTTCTATCCGTGAGACAGTTTGCTACCCATCTGGTAACATATGGATCAATGCCTAGTTGAGAGAGTTTATCTATTATGCCTGAGTGGGGAATAGTGTCGAAGGTTTTGGCCAGATCAAGGTAGGCAGTGTGCACTGTCTTCCCCTCGTCCATGGCTTTGGTGACTGTCTCAAAGACAACCAGATTTAACAGACATGACCTCCCCTTGACAAAGCCAAACTGTGTGGGGTCAAGTGTTTGGAGGTTGCCAATGTCCTTGTTAATGAGGTCCATGACAATCTGTTCCATGGCCTTGCAGATCAGGCTAGTTAGGCTGATGGGTCTAAAATTTCCCATATTGGTGGACGCTCCACCTTTGTGTAAAGGGTTGACAGTGGCTGTCCTCCACTTGACTGGGACAAAGCTGGTACTCAGGCTTTGGTTGAATAGGGTGCCTAATGTTGCTGCAAGTTCATACTTGAGTTCATGTATGATGCAGCCTGGGATATTATTGGATCCCATGGAGGCTGTATTTTTTGCTTTGAGAGGGCGGTGATTACCTGTTCCTTAGAGATAAGGGGTGGGGGGGGCAGGTACTGGGGATGTCCTGATTTACTGATGGGGGGGCAGAGGGGAGAAGTTTTTGCTGAATCTGTCAGCCAGTAGATTGGCTATATCTACAGTATTTGTGTTTGTGGTGTCCTTGAACACCAGTTCTGAACACATCTGGGTGCTTACTCTGAGATTGCGGTCATATGTGAAGAAGGTCTTATGATTGTCTCTAGTAGATGTGGCCAATTTGGATTCGAAGTTGGCTTTAGAGGATTTCACTAGAGCTCTTATTTGCTTGCTCAGGCTAAGGAAAGATTGCTTCCAATGAGGCACCTGCTCCTTCTTGGTTCTGGACAGCAATTTTTTCATTTTGTTATATAGTTTATTTACTGCAGATGTCCACCAGACAGGTTTACTCTTCCTTGCGGTGGATGATTTTGTCATGTCAGGTATTTCTGATTCCATGCATCTATATAAATGCTTGTATAGTTCTTTGATGTAGATTTGGACATGGGTGCCAGTTCCTACAGAGGGGGAGGGGACTATGAATCTGTTTATACCATCACTCAGGAGGTTGTAATCAGTTTTGGAGAAGTTTTTTTTTTTGACCCTAGCTAGAGGGGTTCAAGGGAGATGGTGACTTCGAAAGTGAGTGCTTTATGGTCAGATCTTACCAGGGAAGATGATACTGTAAGGGCGCTCCAGTGATTACTCATGTTGGTTAATACCAAGTCCAAGATATTATCACCTCTTGTGGGGGTATCGACTAGCTGTTCCAAGGCCTTTGCATTGATAAAATCAAGGAATCTCTGGGCATTTGTGCTCTGGTATGAGTAGTTTTCATAGTCTATGGTTGGGTAATTAAAGTCTTAAGATTTCTGTGATAGGTACACCTTATATTTTGTTGTGTTTATCAATTTAAGAATTAAATTGTTGGAGTATATCCAATTACCTTTTTTATTTCTATAACATTACATAGGTTATATTTATTAATGCTGTATAGTTTCATTTATGTAAGGGTTTGTATTTCTACCTTTATATATTTGGTTATACAAACGTATTTTTAAATGTTAATTGATTTTTATTGTGGTTCTTAATTGTGCTTAATTACTGTCAATTTTTGCATTTAAACTCAGCACTGTGATGAAGTGTAATTTATTCTGAAGAAGTTTGCTTACTTGAGCAAACGAAAAGCGCTTCAATTAAACTTTGGCTTTGGATTTCGTTTTTTGGTCTACCTGGTGGTTTTGGTTCAGTCACTAACTGAATATTTTCCTATATTTGGAAGTATCGTTGGGTACTTTGTCTTCTGGTTCATTTTTGTGTTTATCAGTTGAAAGTGTCTCTGGTTTTACTGGGTAATTAAAGTCACCCATGATCAGGATAAAGGGTTGGATCTTGATAGATTTGAAGAGGTCCAGATAGGTGGAGTGGGCACATCTTGAATCAAATCTCTGGGCCTGTATCTAGCTATAATCTGAATAGGAGTCTTGTCAATGGTTAACTGCACCTGGAGTGTCTCCTGTACATCATACTGTTTGACCAGCCTGGAGGTGTGTGTGTCTTTAATATATATTGAAACTCCACCTACTTTGGCTTTGCTGCCCACAGTTTGGGGTCTGAATTTATGATAGGATGAGTAACCAGGTAAGGCTGGGGTGATCTCCACACTTTGAACCAGGTTTCTGTGACTGCACAAATGTCAGCATCTTCCAGGGTTAAGAATGCTTGCAATGAGTTCAGTTTCATGTTTGGACTCCTAGTGTTTAGCAGCATGACATTTAATTTGCATTTTGTTGAAATTTTTATGTTGGTATTATCGGCCTCATGACTTTTATTATAAAAGGCACTATCGGGGAGGCAAGGGCCTTTGCCAGAAGCCTGAACTCCAAGTGACACAGATGCAGGCCATCTCTAGCAAAGCATTGTGGTCTGTTGATCATATCTTCCCAGGCTGTCGGGTACTGGATCCCCCTGGAATGACACCAGAAACTAAGCCAATTGTTAAAAATCAATAATTTTCTATTTGTATTACGGCATCATTCTGTGTGACGGTAGAATGCTGCTTAAGGCTAGGGACATACCTGCCTGGGACACATTAAGCAAGCTCAATCATGTCTCTCTTCATACAGTCCAGGGAGATATGTCTCAAGTTGTTCACGCCAACATGGACTATGACATAGTCATAACAGTAACAGTTATTGAGAGACTTAAGTACGTGTGTCATATGGTGGATTCTGATATGGTGGATTCTGGCACCTAACAAACAACTAACTGTGACTTTCTCCTTAACCAGCCTGATGAGAGGCACATCTGTGTGTCTCACAATGGAGTCTCCTATGACTAATATGTTGGGTTTATGGTTAGGCCTTAGTGGCTGTGAGACACTGGTGTGTGGGCTATGCATGGTATGTGGTGTGGAGGGTTGTGGATTTTTGCATGTGTTTTTGCTTCTGAGGTCTCCTTTGTTTGGGTTTGTTTTTGTTCAGAACCTCCACATATGTGGGTGTGTGTTGTGTAGTTGTGGGTAGTGTTTGAGATGTAGTGATTGTGCTGACAACCTTCTCAATGCCAGATATACTGGCTTGTGAGGAGAGAGCATAGACTCTAGCTTCTTTATGTAATTGCATCTCTCACAAATTATGTTCCTAGCTGGTAGTAGTAGACAGTTGTCCGTGTACATGAGGCAGTTGCTACACTGTCTCAGGATGCCCATATCAACCAGGCTGGCAGGAGAAACCATAGTAAATTGTCCATCTATATATCTCAGAATCTGATGGAGAGAGGCGAGGGACAGCTAAATTGCAGGCCTAGAGCCCAAGTGCTTAAAGCAAAATGAAGAGGCTTAGAATAACACTTAAAATTTTAACAGGCTAAAAATAAGCAGTAATAAATGCAGCAGAGAAGATAAAAGTGAACACTTTAGAGAACAAGTAGCAGAAAAACCAAGATGAAGTAATGGAGTAGTAGGAGGAAACACAAATACTGAAAAAAACAGCTGAATAAAGTTTTTTAAGTGGAAAGGGAGAAAGGAGGAACAGAGCATAATTCAAGGTTAAGAAACTAAGGGGATTGGCCTTCCCAAATGTTCTCTCTGTATTATGGAGAATAAGTTAATGACACTGGACTGCGAGGAGTGTCTCAGATCATATTTACAGTAGGGGTGGGCATCTGCAAAGCCGCCAAGTATAAGAACTAGACAACAACAGGGAGGGAGGTGGGAAATTATGCACTACTAGCTACACTATTTTAGGCAGAAAACACTACAGACATGCCTATCACAGCAGAATGCTTTGCCAGAGATGGCCTGCACCTGTCGCCCTTGGGATCCTGGATACTAGCTAAGGCTCTTGCCACCCATATAGTGCCTCTTTTAGGCAAGGTTTAATTGACAAATTCACCACCATAACAGGTACAAGCAAGTAAAACCTGAGGGTAATGCTACTCTGTGCTAGAAGTCTAAATCTCAAAATGCACTCACTCGAGGCACTCCTTAAAATGGAGAACATCAACATCTGTGCAGTGACAGACCTGGTTCAAGGCTCCAGAGAGCACCCCTGCATTACCAGGCAATAATTCATACCACACCTTTCGGCCACCTAACCTGGACCGAAACACTAAAGGTGGAGGTGTGTGTCCATATTCATTAAGGATATCCACACCTCCAGGCTAGTTGCTCAGCATAATGCATCCAAGATTATCCAAGTGTAACTAACTCTGGGCAAGACCGCAATCCAAATTGTAGCTTGATACAGATCTCCCACCATGCCCCCAGGATTCCCACTCCTCATTTCTTAATACACTGGAAAATATTAGGGTACAACCCAACACCCAAATAGTGGGCGATTTCAACTACCCCACCATTAACTGGGTAAACTACTCATGTACCAACTCTTTTGCTCAACGTTTTCTGAAATTCATAAATTCCAATGCCATGGATCAACTTATCCACACCCCCACCAGGGGCAGCAATATCCTAGACCTGGTCATTACTAACATGGGCGAATGGTGTCCGACACCAGAGGTCAATTCCTCGTTGGTCAGATCCAACTACAAGCTAATCACCCTAGACATACACATCCCGCACCCACCCCCCATTATGGAAACCACCGTAAAGAAATTCTCCAAAGCCAACTTAACGCTTCTTAAGACAGAAGTGGCAAACTTCACGACACCCTTGCAGATGGACAATAGAGGTACACTATACACAATAGATGCACTTTATAAGCACTTACACGAGTGCATGGATCGTGCTATCTCTAACAGAACCAAGTTGCTATCCTCCAAAAAAAGGAAGCCAATCTGGTTGTCCCCTGCTATAAACAAACTCTACAACAGAAGAAAGAAACTGTTGCAAAAAAAAAAAAAAAAAAAAAGTAAAATCCCATGATTGGAGGAACTCCCTGGTCAGCCTCAGTAAGAAGCTGAGATCCCTCATAAAATCCTTCAAAGCTAGTTACGAAAACAAAATCACCACCAATTCTTTTTCTTTTTTTTTTTTTGAATTCTTTTTTATTGCAAATTTTCAATATTACACAATAAGACAAAAACCATTACAAACAATACATATAATTGAGAAATACATTATGCAAATTTTGTATAGAATAAGAACATCAAAAACAACTATGTACAAATCATACAGTGCCCATATCAATTCCTGTATAATTCAAGTACAGCAAGATAAAGACTATTGGTTTCTTTAATAATACAGTGCTTATTTAAGTATATGTTCAGATAATATTTCCCAGAATTCCTTCATAACTGGTTTTTGTTTAATATTGTGGAACAGGTATTTATGTGCCTTGAGGTGATTAATCGCTATGTGTTTAAATCCTTCCCATGATAGGGAGTTTCTGTTTTTCCAATTCAGGGAGATGTAGTATTTAATTAACATAAAGATAGGAATCAGTACCTTGCATTTTCTTTCTGATATTCCGGGGGGGGGAGGGATATGAAGAATGGTAAATTCCCATGACAGGGTGGATTTTTCATATCTGATTTTTTCAAGAATCACCCTCAAAGCACACCAATCACCACCGATTCTAAAGACAACCACAAAGCATTCTATAGTTATGTCAAGAATCTCAATGGCAACACTCAGATCTGCTCGGAGTTGCAGCACAATGGCACTAAATATATAGAACCAACTAATATTGTCAACATCCTGGCAGATAGGTTCAGTGCTAACTTTACCCCCCTCTCACCCCCCTAAAGAGCCCAGCTTTATACTGGAAGAATGCAAAGTTCCTATAATCACGGCTGCACAGGTAAAAAACACACTCTCCAAAGCCAAGAATACAGCATTCATGGGACTTGACAACATCCCAGGCTGTATTCTACATGAACTACAGAACGAACTGGCACCCCACCTAAGTACCATGTTCAATCATAGCCTCACCTCAGGCTTTGCGCCCACTGAATGGAGCACAGCGACGGTTATCCCACTCCACAAAGGGGGAGTCTCCACGGACTCTGGGAACTACCGCCCCATTAGTCTGACAAGCCTGGTCTACAAGGCCATGGAATGTATCATCATGGAACTTATAAACAAAGACATTGGTAATCTCCAAACTCTGGACCCTACCCAGTTCGGGTCTGTAAAAGGTGGATCATGTCTCCTAAACCTGACAGACTTCTTTGAAGCAGTCACGAAAGCCGTAGACAAGGGTAAGGTGGTTCACACAGCCTATCTAGATCTCGCCAAGGCTTTCGACACCATCTAAACAACACTGGAATTATAGATAAACTCACTAAACTAGGTATAAATCCCTATGTCACAGGATGGGTTGCTAACTGGCTCACTGATAGAACCAACACTGTGAAAGTAGCAGACTCCAAATCTGACTTCAGACCAGTGACATGTGGAGTACCACAGGGTTCACTCTTGGATCTTCTCCTGTTTGGTATCTACTTCTCTGAAGTACAGGCTAACACAGAAGGTCTTTGGCTAATGAAGTTCGCAGATGACTGCAAACTATGAGCCATAATCGAAACTCCTAACAATGTGGACATCCTACAAAAGGGCCTCACTGAGACAGATGCCTGGTGTCAAAGCCATGGCCTCAAGCTCAATGCCAAAAAGTGCATTGTCATCCCCTTTGGTAAAAACTCTGTACCCATGAACTACCACATAGGCAGTAGTCTACTTAACACCGAAAGTATGATAAGAGACCTTGGGACACAGGTGGACAGTAGTCTCTCCTTTGATAATCACATTGCCGCAGTAGTCAGGAAATCCTTCTAAGTGGCACACCTCATCACAAATGGTTTCTCATCCAGGAAAAAAATAGGTCATTGTTCCCCTCTACTCATCACTCATTAGACCCATTATAGAGTACAACATCCCTTTTGGTATGTACCTCACAAGACATCTACAACAACTGGGAAGGCCGCAGAAATACATCACAAAGAGGATTACTGGCCTCAAACAGATCCCCTACACAGACCATCTCAAAAAAACTCCAGCTTTACTCTGTTGCGATCTCTGCCTAACATACAAAGCTATGTCAAACCCAGAGCTGGTGGACATGCTCCACTTAAAGAAATCCTAATCTGTCTGAGCTACACGGTCTATGGACCTAAATCTTGCCACCCCAATAAACAGAACATGTTGGAGGGATAGATTCCTGTCCCAGAGACTTCTCATACTCTGGAACAAACTACCTAGCTATATCAAACAAAGCTCCTCATTAGCACTCTAAGAAAAATCTTGATGATTGGATAGGAAATAGGAAATTCACCCCGGGGAGCACTTCTGTGGCTCTGCTCGACAAGGGCACAGGAAAATAATTTTCTTGGGTGGCGAAAGCCAGGGTACCTTTTTGGCCATGCTTAATTAGGCCCTAGGGCTAATAGCCTAGTACCTACCTATGAGACACTAAATGAAAGTTTTAAACAGATAAAGGAGCAAGGACACACTTGAGAATGCTTTTACCTGAAAACAAATCAGTTATATGACATGATACGCTTTTTGGCAGAAAATCAGAACAAACAAACAGATGCTTAACAAATGAACAACATTTCCAGTTAATACCTTTTACATGGTGAAAGTAGCTAAAAAAGCTTTACAAAAGTGTGACAGTAACAAAAGTGATTTATCAGGCCCTGTAAGGCAGACATACAACAGTGCAGATTAGTTTATAGCAATAAAATACAGTCTGAGACATACTAGTATTTGTGGTTCAGTGATCTGAGTGCATGCATAATGTGGCAGATCCTGGCTCCTTGTTTAGCCTGCTGAGTGAAATATCAGTGTGCCTCACAATGGAGTTCCAATTTAACCAAGATGTTGAGTTATGTGGTGGTCTGCCTTATGAGCTTAGATGTAGTGACACGCAGATGAGACTGAATGTTTCATGGTGGGTGTTACTTCAGTAATGTATTTTTGAGGTTCTTGTGGGTACCTATTGTAATTTATTGCATTGGCGAGGCCTTTGAGGCTTTGGTTTGAGTAGATTACTTGTGAGAGCCTCAGCATATATTTGTTTTGTGGTGTGTGTGGCAGGTATTGTATACTGCTGTATATTTCTGACAACTTCTTTGGTATTTGTAGTGGCTGTATGTGACAGCCTTACCTCCAGAGACCGTGTATAATTACATCTTTCACATACTGTGACTGATTGTTTATAGGTTCATAAGTATATACTAGGCTAATTATCACCAGGGCCTTTATATGCCTCGTCACATGTGCATCTAACCTGGAGGGGTTTGCTAGTTAGGGGGGGTTGCTAAAAATTATGTGTGGGTGGTATGTTAGTTAGGGAATGCTTACTGTTGATCTCTGTCTGTAGGAGACACAGGGGCCAGCCTGGAGGTGAATTTACAATTTCCCATTCAATGTAAGCGAATGTTTACTGTCAGCCTCTGTCTATAAGAGACGGGGGGGGGGGGGAGCCCTTGGATAACTTTACGATTTCCCATCTAATGGCTAAAGTTACATATGAGTAGGGTTAGGGATTGACTTGGCTTCATAAGGATGGGGAGCACTTTCCAGGGCATGGGGGTCCTTTGAGACACACATCTGTCTCACCAGTATGTTCTATTTATGTTGCAAGCAAAGATTAAATCCCTGGATCTGGTGTTTCTGGTGTTGTTCATTTTATGGATGTGCAAAAGCCCCATCAGGGTGGGATCTAAGGATGCCTTATATGCTAAACACAGATCACCTCTCAAAAACCTGTAGGAGACAAGAGTATAGAGAGAGGGCTCTAAGGTGATTTGTATATGACAATGTGTTAAAAACCCTAGATTCTCTTGGTGAGGGAGCTCTGTGGGCCTTCCAACTGTTGCATACGCCTATTCAGATACATGTCAAATAGGACATTGTATTCAATGATGGGTCTGATGAAGGCTGAGTAAAATGCTGATCCTCGGCTCCGACTCATCCGATTTCAAAGCTCAAAGTCTGTCAGTTGGCTCGTGACAAGGTAGGTATCCCATAGTGCACAAATAAAATCCCCAGATCTTGTTTGCTGCTGTCTAAAAAAGTGATAGAGGGTATTTCCACAAGGAACAACAAAGATGAAAGGTCTCCACCCTACAGAAGATAGATACTATCTTGTCTCCAGATCCTCCAAGGATACATGGACGGGGGTAGGTGGGTGGGTTTGTAAGAAAGAAGGGTGAGATGGACTACAAACATGGAACATTATGGTGAGTACATAACTTCTTTATGTTCTGTAGTCCTATCTCGCCTTCATTCTTACATATGGGACAGCGTCCCTAGCACCTTTTTCTCGGATGGCTCACGGGAATATACTCCTAAGAACTGTGGAACCAAAGGAGTTTCTACCCCTTGAGGCCAAATCCAATTTGTAATGAGTAATAAAGGTATGAGGGGTAGCCCAAGTTGCTGCATATATACCATCAATTGGGACTCTGGCTTGAAAGCTAGCAGATGTGGATATGGATCTAGTAGAATGTGCCTTAATTTTAAATGGGATTTCTCTGCCATTGGAAGAGTAAATAAACGAAATACAATTTGAAATCCATTTTGATAACGTTACCTTAGAGACTGAAATACCTTTTCTTCTCTCAGAAAAAGATACATACAATGGGTCTGATCTCCTAACTCCTTGGTTCTATGTAGATAGAACCTTAACTGCCTGTGAACATCAAGTTGATGAAAAAAGAATTTATGTACCTACCATAATGTTCCATGTTAGTTGTCCTTCATCTCGCCTTCCTTCTTGCTGGATGGGTTCGGAGCCGATCCTCGGCTCTGACTCGGCCACTTTCTATAGCTCGAGAGCTCTTTCCTGGCTCGAGGCTACCCTTTATCCTAGAATGCCCAGTGTCAGCTACCCAGATCTCGTTTGAGATAGCTCACACTAGACAATCATAGAAGATAATCCATTATTTTTAAACTTGGGTATACAGTAAACTGTCATGGTTTGCTTAGGAAGCAACTAATAACAAAACAAGTTAGCCAGTGAAACCATTGAAAAAACTCTTCTCAATCCTCAAGGAAAGGGAAGGAGGGAGGGGTGCAAGAAGGAAGGCAAGATGAAGAACAACTAACATGGAACGTTATGGTAGGTACATAACTTCTTTATGTTAAGTTGTTCCAATCTCACCTTTGTTCTTGCTGGATGGGACAGCGTCCCTGGCACCTCAGTCCTGGGTGGCTCATTGGAACAAACTCTTCAGAACCATGGAACCAAAGGAAGCCCTGCCCCAGGAGACCACATCTACTTTGTAATGAGAAATAAATGTATGAGGATCTGCCCAAGTAGATGCTGCAAAAATTGAATCTATGAGCAATCTAGATTGAAACGCTACCAAAGTAGCTACTGACCTGGTTGAATGACCTTTGGGTTTTGCTGGAAGATCTTTTTGTCGCAAATGGTAGGTATGGGCAATGATGTCTGATAAACATTTTGACAAGGTTACTTTAGAAACTGGAAGGCCTTGTTTGTTATTAGCAAATGAAAGGGACAACTGATCTGATTTTCTCATCTCTTTAGTTCAATGGAGATAGAAACACAGTTGTCTATGCACATCCATTTGGTGTAATCTGTATTCTGCCTTGTTGGAATGATTAGGGAAAAAGACAGGAAGTTCAATGGATTGATTCAAATTGTGTTCTGAACAAACTTTAGGTCAAAAAGATGGGTTGGTTCTGTGAAAAACTAGGTATGGAGGACGAACACATAGTGCATGAAGTTCTGAAACATGTCTGGCAGAAGTAATAGCAACTAGGAAGAGAGTTTTCCAAGAGAGAAGTTTCAAAGAACATGATGCTGCTGGTTCAAAGGATGGCAGTATCAAGGAGGCCAGAACCAAATTGAGATCCCAAGGTGGGAAGGGGCTCTTTCACTGGGGGGTCTAAGTAGATACATACCTCTCAGGAAGGCCTTACAGAGTTTGTGAGACATTATGCTCGAGTTAGAAACTCCAATGTGAAAATTTGAAATGGCAGCTAGTTGTACTCTGATGGTAGCAGCAGCTGCACCAGACTGAAACAGTTCTGCTAAGAAATCCAAAATCTTGTGTACAGGAGCTGTAAAAGGATCTAAATTCCTGGATTTTGCCCAGTAAGAGAATCTTTTCCATTTGCTAGCATAAACTATCCTTGTAGTTGTCTTATGGGAGGAAACAATAATATCATGCACTGCTGGGGAAATATTGGGGAGCCTGGCTAGGATTGGAAGTGGAGTAACCAAGCTGTGAGCTTGAGAGAATGGAGGGATTGGTGTAGCCCACCTGATTGATGAATCAAGAGGTCCAGTACTGGGTCCAGAATCCAAGGATGGGCTAGAAGGTGGGGGTGAAGGAATGGAAACCAAATCTGTCGAGGCCAATAGGGGGCAATGAAGATCATGCAACCCAATGATTTTGCTTTCTGAATGACTTTTGGAATTAGGGGAAAGGGGGGAAATGCATAAAGGAGTCCCTGAGGCCAATCGTGGACTAGGGTGTCCCTGGGTGTCTGACCTGGAGGAGGAACAAGGGAGAAGTAGCTGCTGCATTTGTTGTTGAGGGGAGAGGCAAAGAGATCGCAGCAAGGCTGGCCCCATTTGCGGAAAATAAGATCCACAATTTCCTGTTTCAGAGACCACTCATGAGGCATGAGGATAGCCCTGCTGAGCCTGTCCGCTATTACGTTGGATGTCCCAGGGATATGCATTGCTGTCAGAAAACATTGGGAGGAAATCACCCATTGCCACAGTCTGAGGGCCTCTTGGCACAAGGGGTAAGACCTGGTTCCGCCATGTTTGTTGGATGTACCAAACCACTGACATGTTGTCTGTCTGTACTGCAATAGTCCCGTCAGGGAGAGAGTCTTGAAGAGCTTGCAATGCTAGGAGCACCGCTCTCATCTCCAGGACATTCATGTGCAAGGGGTACTCATGAGGTTGACAAGTGCCTTGGACTGTCTTCCCTAGATAATGCCCCTTCCCCACCATATCAGGGAAGCATCTGTGGTCACTGTGGCAAACGGATGGGATTCCATGAAAGGTCTGCCCTGAGTCACTAGTGGGGAGACCATCCACCAGGAAAGGTGCCTTTTGCAAGATTCCGTAACTAGCATAATTCCTGGAAGGACCATTGTGTGAAAAGAAGCCACTGAAGGATTCTCATGTGAAAGTGTGCTAAGGGAGCTAGAAGAATGGCTACTGCCATGAACCCTAGAGCTTGAAGAACATATTTGACTTGAATTCTTTTGCTCCTCAGGAGAAGTGACACCTATTGTCCAATAATGGAAACTCTTTCCTGAGGCAATTTTACAATCATTTTTCTTGTGGCTAGCTCTGCTCCTTTGTATGTAATAGATTGACAGGGCAACAAGACAGATTTTTTGAAGTTTATTGTGATGCCTAGTTGAGCACAGGATGTGATGATGTAATCTTGTACCTTTGTAAGTTGTTGCCTGGTGGTAGCAGTGAGGAGCCAGTCATCCAGATAAGGAAACACCTGGAATCCTAGATGTCTCAGATGAGCAGTAACTACTGCCATGCATTTGGTGAATACCCTGGGGGCTGTGGTGAGTCCAAAGGGCAGAGCTCTGAATTGGTAATGACTGGCCCCTAGCCGGAAGCGTAGAAATCTCCTGGAATGTCTGTCCATTTTTATATGATAGTACATGTCCTGAAGATCTATGGAACACATCCAACTGTCCTGACTCAGAAAGGGGAGAATGGACTGCAGTGTTACCATCCAGAACTTTTCTTTTTGTACAGATTTGTTTAATCTGCTGAGATCCAGAATTGGTCTCCAGTCCCCTGTCTTTTTGGGCACTAAAAATAATCTTGAGTAAGTTCCGGATCCTACTTGGTCTGCGGGGACTTCCTAGATGGCTCTTTTTTCTAGCAGTCTTGAAACTTCTGTGACTGCCTGATCCCTTAGATTGGGTGGAACATCTGGGATTGTTTTGTTGAAACAAGAGGGGATTGATGGAACGGAATCTTGTAACCTCCAGATATGATGGATAGTACCCCATTTGTCTTTTGTAATATTTTGCCAGGTGATTGGGTACAATGAAAGCCTTCCCCTGACTGCCTCCAGAGTTGAGCAGTTGGGCATCCCTTCAGGGATGTTGATAGGGTTTGAAGAGAACATATCTCTGTCACCCTTATTTTGCAGACCACCTCTGACACGAGGGTGGCGTCTGCCATTGTTATTGTTTCCCCCTCTGCCCCTGGGGGAAAATTCACCACATGCATCAGGCAAGGGTCCCTGGGATTTTCGAAACCACATCTTTCCACTCTTCTGACCCTTTGGGTATGATCTGGTAGGAGTGGAAAAACAGACTCCCACATCAGAGAGAGTCTTGCCTTCCTGCTGGCACATGGTAAGCGTGTCTTTCACCTGAGGCCCAAAGAGAGAGGAGCCAAAGGGGGCATTGGTGAAGGATGTTCTAAAAGGTTCCACAAACTGATACAGCCACAGCCAAGAATGTCTCCTAAGAGCCACTCCTGTTCCTGCAGCTCTGCTCGCTCCATCTGCTGTGAATGAAATAAGCCTCATGGAGAAGTTGACTACTGAATTTAGAGTCACCAGCTGAGTAGCTACCTTGGCTGAAACTTCCTCAGCTGTGGGATCTTGTAGGGTATCTCCAAGCTCTTTTAGGAGATCCCTCTGAAGCCTAGTAAAATGGGAAAGATAGTTCAGGGACCTAAGGGAGAAGGTCGCGGATGAAAACATTCACTTCCCATATCTGTCTGTTGTATGGGAATCTTTATTCGGTGGATGGACAGATGAGGAGGTTTCAGCCAACTCTCTCTTTGTGGCTGCTGCTACCACCATGGCATCAACTGGGACACCTTTAGTCAGGAATTGTTTGTCTTGGGAAGCTGTGATAAATTTATTGGGTCTCCTCAGGACAGGTTCCATGGAATCTGGAGCTGACCAAGCCTTTCGAGATGCTACAGACATGAGTGGATCAAAAGGCGGAGACACCCAGGAGGTAGAAGGTTGGGAACCAAATGCATCCAGGTATGCAGACTCATCCTCGGAGGGGGCTACGTATGTCCAGCTACACCTCTGCCTAAGAATCTCGAGGATGTCCGAAAAGGAAACATCTTCAGAGGGGGACCTTGGGGACCCCTCCGATTCATCCAGGTCTGTATCTGAGGTGACAGACTCAGGGGAGTCTTGGCGCTTCCTCTTGCACTTTTTCTTAGGGAAAGCCTGCTCAGAATGCTCTGGGGAGGTTTCAGAAGAAGAGGGTTCACCCAATGGGGTGTCCTGAGGCATATGTTCCCTACGCTTTGAGACTGGAGGAAGAGTAGAGGTTGTCACAGGCACAGAGGGGGACGGAGCTGATGGGACCAATAGTGGAGCTGTCTGTGGGGACCGCACTCTCTGCATGACCTTGAAGGCATCACGGTCTCGACACAAAGAGGGCTCTGGCTCTGAAGAGACAGGAATCCCACTCTGCACCAAGGGCAATGGCTCCGAGGCTGATGTGGGAGCCGAGCTCAACTGAGCTGATGCTCCGAGAGGGAGAGCAGGGTCAGGCAAGGGTCCAATGCCACTTCCCCCCTGAGAGCCAACGAGAGAGCTTCGGCGCCCACATACCTCGATGGGAGGAAGAACCGAGGTAATTGGAGCCAATGCTGGAGCCAAAGAGGATGTAATCAGAGCCGAAGGAACCACCATCCGAGCGTCCATGGACTCCGGCTTCGAACTAAGCACAGTCAAAGGAGGAATCAAAATCAAAGCAGATGGAGCCGAAGCCTCTTGAGTCAGGCTCAAAAGCATTTTTGCAATGGCCTGTGACTTCAGCAACCTACTGACCACTCTCTCCACATCCTGATCCGATAACCTCAAGGATCGCGAGGAGTGGGAAGATGAGCAATGACTGGCTTTGCTCTAAAGTAAGGGTGATTGTGGCACCAAGCGAATTGGCTCCAAAGAAGGAGCCCTAGCTCATTTGTGGCTCTGAGATGGCTCGAAGTAACAGTTGGAGCCGATGGAGGAGTAGTCTTGTCAGTGCTAGAGGGCACCGACACACTTGGTTTGTCAAGCTCGCAGGTTGGTTCCAAACATGGAGCCGACGGCTTGATTGCTTTCAAAGATTTCACTGGCTGAGATGCTTTAGACAGAGAATCCTGTTTTAACAATCCACAGAGGATTAGCTTGTTTTTCCACTCCTGCAGGACCCTTGGACTAAAGGCCTGACAAACAGAGCAAGAGTCCTGCAGGTGCAGAGCCCCCAAGCAGTAAACACAACTAGTGTGCCCATCTGTCAGCATGAGTCACACTTTTTACACCCTGAGGTTTTAACTTCCTTAGTCATTTTGAAGTACCACAAAGACACACTACAATAATAAACTAAAAACTATATTAATAAAGACCTTAAAGGAGAGTCTCTAACTTAAACAGCTGTCCTTAAAAGGGGGGGGGGGCTCTCTAACTTAAACGAGTTCAGGGAATAACAGAAGGCCTGGCGACTAAGGGGCGATGGCCAACACAGCACAAAAACACAACAAAGGATGAGATACGGGGTTTACAACTAAAGAAACTTACAAACTACTATAACAGAGAAAAAAATATATACATTTTTCAAGTAAAATATTTGACTTTAAATACAGAAAAAAGTTATACTAAGCCTGGGCAAATATTGATGCAACCTCGCAGCTAAAGTGGCAAATGAGATCTGGGTAGCTGACACTGGGCATTCTGGGATAAGGGGTAGCCTCGAGCCAGTAAAGAGCTCTCAAGCTATAGAAAGTGGCCAAGTCAGAGCCGAGGATTGGCTCCGAACCCATCCAGCAAGAACGAAGGCGAGATTGGACAACTTAACATCTTATACTCTTCTCTGTTTGAATGATTAGGAAAAAAGACTGGAAGTTCAATAGTTTGATTCATATTAGATTGAGAGCAAACCTTGGGGATGAAGGACAGATTTGTACCAAGGGAAACTCTGTCTCTATGAAAGATCAAGTAAGGAGGTTTGACTGATAGTGCTTGTAACTCTGACACTCTTCTGGCGGATGTAATGGCTACTAGAGAAATGGTCTTCCATGAAAGGAACTCACAAGTATGTGCGGGTTCAAAAAAGCGGGGAAGTAAGTTTGGACAGAACAAAATTTAGATCCCAAGGAGATACAGGTTCCTAAAAAGGGGGTCTCAGCAAGGTAGTGCTTTTTAAAAATGATTTACACAATCTGTGAGCCATAAGATTAGGTTCATGTTGTCCCAAATGAAAACTGGAGATTGTCGCAGCAGCTGATCCCTGATGAAAAAGTTTGGTTGAGAATTCTAACATCAAGGGAATGAAGGCTGTGTAAGGATGTTTGTTTTTTTTTCGTGCCCAGATAGAAAATCTTTTCTATTTGCTAGCATGCAATTTTCTCATAGAAGGCTTATGAGAACATGTGAGGATATGTGTAACTTCAGGGGAAAAATCATGAAGCCTGACTAGGGATGGAAGTGGAGCAGCCACGCTGTCAAGTTGAGGGAGTGGAGGCAGGGGGGGAAGGTGCCTGACATGTGTCAGAAGGTCTGGTACTGGGTCCAGAGTCCATGGATCATCCAGAAGGTGAGGCCCGAGAAAGGGGAACCAAATCTGACAAGGCCAGTAAGGAGTGATAAGAATCATTCTGCTTCCCAAGGTCTTTGCTTTCTGGATCACTTTCGATATTAGCGGAAAAGGAGGGAATGCATAAAGAAGTCCCGAGGGCCAATTGTGAACAAGTGCATCTCTCGGTGTCTCCCTCAGAGGGGGGATAAGGGAGAAGTAGCTGCTGCATTTGGCATTGATTGAGCTGGGAAACAGATCGCAACAAGGCTGTCTCCATTTGCGGAAAATCTGTTCCGCAACTTTCTGATTCAGAGACCACTCGTGAGGCATTAATATTGCCCTGCTGAGCTGGTCGGCTATGACACTGGTTGTCCTCGGGATATGCATTGCAACTAGAAAGCGTTGGGAAGATATTGCCCACTGCCAAACATGAAGAGCCTCTCGACATAGAGGATATGATCTGGTTCCTCCTTCTTTGTTTATATACCATACCACTGACATATTGTCGGATTGGACTGCTATTATCCCTAGAGGAAGAAAGCCATAGCACCGCTCTCATCTCTAGGACATTGCTATGCAAGTGAGCCTTGTGTTCTTGCCATGTGCCTTGGAGTGTCCTGCCTAGATAATGCCCCCCCACCCTATCTGGGAGGCATCCATGGTCACAGTAGCAATGGGTTGGCGAGGAATGAATGGTGTTCCTGTCATTAGTTGATTGGACTGAATCCACCAACGAAGGTCCTTTTTGCAAGATTCTATTATCAAAATAGGATGAGACAGAGGCAGTTGTTGAAGAGACCACTGGGAAAAATGTAGCCATTGAAGGATTCTCATATGTAGTCTGGCTGGTGGAACTAGAGTTATAGTAGAGGCCATGGTTCCTAAAAGTTTGAGCACTGTCTTCACTTTGACTTTGTGTTGGGGGAGTAGACTGTATATCTGTTGTCTTAGATTTTGTATTCTGTCTGCAGGAAGGTGAGCCATTATGGCAACTGTGTCTATTTCCATGCCTATAAATGTCACATACTGAGAGGGTGAAAAGGCAGACTTTTCCCAGTTTATAGTAATCCCCAGTTGAGTGCAGACTTGGATGGTTGAATCCCTGGCTTGTAGAAGTAGGTGCCTGGTGGTGGCAGTCAGGAGTCATCCAGGTATGGAAACACTTTGAATCCAAGATGTCTCAAGTGAGCCATTACCACCGCCATGCATTTGGTGAACACCCTGGGGGTTGTGGTGAAACCAAAGGGCAGAGCAAGAAATTGGTAATGACTGGCTCCCAGCTGGAAGCATAAATGACTCCTTGATGCTCTGTCCATTTTTAGGTGGTAGTACACATCTTGGAGGTCTATGCAGCACATCCAATTGTCTTTCCCTAACAGAGGGAGTATAGCCTGCAGTGTTACTATTCGGAACTTGGACCTCTTTACTGATTCGTTTAACTTGTTGAGATCCAAAATGGGCCTCCAGTCCCCTGTTCATTTTGGCACTAAAAAGAATCTGGAGTAAGTTCTGAATCCTATCTGGTCTGTGGGGACGGTTTGGATGACTCTCTTTTGAAGCAACTTTTAGACTTCTATAGTTGCTTGATCCCTGTGACTGGGTGGAACATCTGGGATTTTCTTGGTGGGATGAGGTGGGAAAGAGAAGGGTATGGAGTATCCTCTGGAAATTATTCTTTGTACCCACTTGTCTTGGGTGATGTCATGCCAGGCTTCTGGATACAAAGATAAGCGACCCCTGACTTGCTCCAGAGAAGCACAGTTGGGCCCCACTTCAGGAGCGCTGATAGGGACATCCACGAAAGGAATCGTGGCCACCCTGATTCTGCGGACCCCCCTGCCTCTAGGGCGACATCTACCATTACTTCCTCCTCCTCAGCATCTGAAGGTAGAATCATATTGTGCGTCCGGGAAAAGTCTCCAAGATTTCTTGAACCACATTTTCCCACCTCTCTGACCTTTAGGGTATGTTCTAGAAGGGACGGAAAAATGTACTCCCATGGCAGAAAGAGTTTTCCCTTCCTGCTCGCACCTGGTGAGTGTATCTTTTACCTTTGGTCCAAACAGAGAGGAACCGTCAAAGGGGGTGCTGGTAAATGTAGGGCTCCATAAAATTACATAAACGCATCCAGGAGTGTCTCCTAAGGGAAACTCCTGAACCCGCTGCCCTGCTTGCTCCATCTGCTGCATAAGATATCAGCCTCATGGAGGAGTTAATAATAGAGTTTAAGGTAGACAACTGAGCAGTAACCTTCTCAGGGACTCCTTCAGCTAAGGTACCTTGGAGAGTATCTCCTAGCTCTTTTAGGAGATCTCTTTGAAGCCTAGTAAAATGGGTGAGGTAATTCAGTGATCTGAGTGCAAACGCCACTGAAGAGAAGATACGCTTCATATCTATCCATCGTTTGAGACTCCTTGTTTGGTGGATGGACAGATGAGGAAGTTTCCGCTAGTTCCTTCTTTGTGGCTGCTGCCACCACCATGGCATTTACAGGCACACCCTTAGACAAAAACTCTTTCTCTTTGGGGGCTGAAAGAAATTTGTTGGGCCTTCTGGGGACTGGTTCCATGGCATCAGGAGTTTCTCACACCTTACGACTTACTAAATCTAAGAGCTCATCAAAAGGTGGAGACACCCAAGAGGCTGAAGGATGAGACCTGAAAGCCTTCAGGTAAGCTGACTCCTCATCAGAAGGGGTGACAGTGGGCCTCCTGCCTCTCTATTTCAGGATCTCTAGGATATCTACAAAGGAGATATCATCAGAGGATGACCTAGGAGACCCTTCTGACTCCTCGAGGTCAGTGTCAGAGGTGATGGACTCATCAGGAGAGTCTACATGCTTCCTCTTGCAAGTTCTCTTCCGAGGAGGCTCCTCAGAAGGGTATTCTGGGGAGGTCTCGGAAGACTGGGGGCCACCTAATGGGGGCTCTTGAGGCTGCAGGTCTCTGCTGTCAAGCAAGAGAGATGGTGCTGAGACAGATGTTGGAGCTTGAGGGGGAAGAGCATCAGTATCCTTGTGTGGAGCTGAAGACCTAGACAGCACACTCCTCATCATCTCGAAAGCAGATCTCTCTGGCTCCAAGGACACCTCCAGTTCCTAGGAAGCAGAAGTAGCCCTAAGCTCCAAAGCGATCAGCTCTGACATAGATGTAGGACCCGAGTTCAGTCTAGCCAATGCATTGAGAGGTAGGCTCGGAACCAAGGAAGTTCAGGTCCAAGTGTCCCTGTCAGGTCCGACTGGTGAGTTTCAGCTCCTAGACACCAAGGATGGCGGCGAAGGTGTCAGAGCGGAACTCAACTCCGAGACAAACAAGAGAGGTGCCAGAACCGACGGTTCCACAACAAGCGGCACCGATAGCTCTGGCTCCAAAGGACAAACATGGCTCAGACGAGGAACAGAAGCAGGGAGTATGGCATTAGATGGCTCTGGAACTGAATGGGTTGGAGCCGGCAACAAATTAGCTAGTGCCGATGACTTCAAAGGTCTAAGCACTACTCTTTCTACATCCTCTTCAGAAAGACTCTTGGAGGATCTGGAAGACAAGATAGGTGATCTAGATCTCTGCAAAATCAGAGATCTGAGAGTTGGGGAGACCGGTAATAATTCTCTAGACCAGCTCCGAGGTAAATGTTCAGTAGTTGGCTCTGAAAAACTTGGGTCCGATACTGGAGTACCGAAGTTGATAACCTCGACCGGCTCCGAAATGTTCTGTGGAGGTCCAGATAAAATAGTCGGTGTGGGAGACTGTCTCTTGGCCGACTTCACTTTCTCTTTTTTAGAAGAGGGAGACTTGAAATGTGATGATGATGAGCTGGCTAAATCCTCCTCAAAGGAAGGTTTAAGGAGACCTTTCAGGAAGAGAGGACAAGGTCCTCTAACTTAAACGAGCCTAGCTCTGCAAGAAACACTGCACACAAGGAAAAAAAAAACAACAGAGGACTAGGTCCTCTAACTTAAACGGGCCTAGCCCTGTTCAAGAACAACACAAAGACAAGCAAAAAAAAAAAAAAAACACAGGGCTAGGTCCTCTAACTTAAACGGGCCTAGCCCTGCTGACGAAACAACCCTAGAGAAAGGTTAATAGAGGACTAGGTCCTCTAACTTAAATGGACCTAGACGTAAACAGAGGAGAAGCTACATCAAAAATTTGCTACAAGAATTGTAATAATTCAACAACATGCTAATTAACTAGCTAATAAGAATTAATAAGAACACTGCACACAGCTATCAATTGTATACTACTATTCTAGTCAAAAAAGAGAAGACTGGAAAAGGTCCTAAGTCAAACATGGACCTACGCTAAATATATAAATATATCAAAAAACTAGCACACCAAGGAAGGGATACCACTCAAAGGAAAAAAAAGGCCTGTGGAAGCGACGTCCAACAAGTTTTCAACAATAACTTTGCAAATTTTCAAAAACACCACTAAATTACTATCTATAATAACGACTAAGCTATTTATACTAAGTTACTTCTTATTATGAAAAAAACGATCACTATAAACAAGAATAAATAAGAAAAATCCAACTTAGCCACGGCCAAGAAAGAGAGCACTTCTGAACTCATAGATGCGGCAAATGAGATCTGGGGATTCTTACTAGTGCACTATGGGATACCTAACCATGAGCGAACTGAGAGAATTCGAGCTTTGAAATCGGCCGAGTCGGAGCCGAGGATCGGCTCTGAACCCATATGTAAGAATGAAGGTGAGATAGGACTACAGAACATGTGATGTTATGAGGTAGTGCCATCTGTGCAAGAGAGAGTAGGGCAGTACATGCGTACACATGCCTAGCTGGAGTTTTGTAAAGAATTTTATGTTATTTGACTACCACACTGATTTCTACACATGTTTGAGTTACAAATATATTTGTAAAGTTACTTTGGACAGAAAGAATATATGCATGTATATTAGGTTGTAGTGTTGTAAATGATCAAATGAGTATGTTTATCAGAGAACCCTGGAAGGATGGAAAGTCTAAAATTGTGTTACAGCTTTCAGATGCTGCCATAGCTCTTAGTAAAGCTGTGTGTGTGTATTGTACCAGAGTCAGGTGACCAGAGGTGATGTCATCCTCTAACCAGCATCTGGTTTCTTTGGAACTCTCACAGCAGCACTTTGGAACCTGACAGGAAAGACTTCTGACAGGATACATATCTCACACATCCACATAGACAAAGACATCATCTGGTTTTTGCTGTGGTAAGACACTCAGCACACATCAGCTTGCCTTGCTTTAGTAAATCTGGGAACAGTAATTCTTTAGTCAGTCAGGGACATTTAGTGAGAATGATTTAGTATTGTTTTCTGCATCTGTGAGAAACTATCAAACTGTATTATTTTTTATATTGCTGTGGTTGAAACTCTGTTGTTTATTGTATTCAGTATTCTTCCATTTTCTGTTTTATTATTTATTTTAATACTTTTCATTGTGGCTGGTTCTATAGAGAATACGTTTAACATCTTGAGAGTATTCATGCTTGTTTTAGTGACACTCTGGCTGCTCCTGAAAGCATTGCTGCTTTTTGTCACCCTCTACCATTTGTATTGTTATGAAATGTACACAGTATAATTGGGTACCCTTTGTAAGAGCCTTAGGGTAGCGGACTGGTGGCAGCCTGATTACTTCAGATTCTGGGTAGAAATAGGCACAGTTAGTAAATATGTGCCAGCTTTTCCCAGGTGCATGTGTGTGTGAAACTCAAATATCTAAGTATGTGTGTGTCAGCTACTGGGAACAGGGACACAGAGCTCCAAAATGGAGAGTGTGGAGTTTGTGTGGGCATGGAGAGAGAAAGAGTCCAGCGTCAGGTCTGGAGTGTACTCCCTGTGTGCTCTTAAGGGGAAACTGTGCTTGGTACAGCAAGCTGCATCTGAAAATACTGTATGAATCCATCTTTGCTCTTAGTGATTGCCCCTCAATGGCATCAGTGGCGAGGACTGAGTCTCTTTGATTGCTGGCCTGGAGTATGGGCTTGTCGCAAGGGGAATAACCTTTGCCATCTTCCATTCTTTTGGTAAATAGCCTATTTTGAGGTTATAGTTCAAGTGGTCCTCATAGGTCATGTTTGAGGCTATTACAGAGGCAGACTGAGATATTTTCAGGCCCCACTGAGGCTGTGTTTTTGGCCTTAGTGAGCACTGCTATAACCTGCTCCGTGTTAATAGTGTGGGGGGGGGGTATGCTAGTAGGGATTTCCCGGGAGAGGGTGGGGGGAGTGGAGTGAAGTTTGAGCTGAATTTGTCAGCCAGCAGGTTTGCTATCTCACTCTTCAAAGTGAAGGTGGTACCATTTACTACCAGTTCAGCACACTGCTGTATGTTACCTTTGAGGTTTTGGACATAAGTATAGAAGACCTTGTGGTTGCCTTTAGCTTGAGAGGTTACCTTGACTTCATAATTGGTCTTGTTGGATTTAATAAGTTCCTTCAGTTTCTTGTTTAGTTGAATAGTGAACTATTTTCATTATGAGAGTTGCTCTATCTGATTTGGACTATGACGGTTTTCCTTTTGTCATCTACCCTATTAATATTAGGAGTTCACCAGTCTGGGTTGTTTTTTGGGTTTCTTTTGGGCTTACTTCTGGTAGATACAGCAGCATCATCTATGCAGCCATTTACATGTTTGTACAGTGTTTTTGTGAACAATTCTGCAAAAACTGTTAACTCCGGGTAAGGCAGGACACTGAATTTTGACAAACTGTCACTTAATAGGATGAATTTTGCTTCAGAATAGTTCCTAAGTGTAACATGTTTTGTTGTTGTTTTTTTTTTGTAAGAATTAGGTTGTTGTCAGTAAACATCTCAGTAAACCTGAGACAATTTAAACATTGTCCCAGAATGCCCATTTCTACTACACTAGCAATAGAGAAAGTAGGAAAGTGTAGATTCATGGTTTCAGACATATACCTATATCTATCTGTGTATCTAGATCTAGATATATAGCTATACTGGGTTATGGGGGGTGGTACCAAGGGATTTTATGCTCCTTTTTGTGTAATCACTGTGCAGGGGAACAGATTTCTAGAATGCTAATGGAGTAAGTAGTACAGTCTTAGACTAATCTCATGTTGCAATGCCCCTCTTCATGCAAACCTGCTGCTCACTGATCAACTACATGCTCGGTAACTCTTAAAGGTGGTTTTATAGGAAATTTGACATTCTAAGCCTTTTGTCTATCACTGCTGACCACTGATGTGTAATGAGCAACATCATGCAAATGTGGCAACTTTAAACAAGCAGAGAAACTGATTAAGCAGACAAAATAACCTACTGGCCAGTCACAGAAACACACCAAAAGCCTTCTTCCACGATTCTCAAGCTCAGAACAGAGCAGACTACCCTCTATTGTCATCTCAGTGCAGATCTAACCTTTCTTAATGTACAATCACACAAGATTGGGCCCAAACTGCAGAAACTACAGATCAAACAGCTAACCAACAAACACTTCCTTGAAAAAGGGCTACAGTGCAGAAAAAACAGTAGTTAAGATCAGTGAAATACAGTGACACTTTACAATGATAAAGTGCAGAACCACAATAAATATGGCAATACAGCAGCAGCATGCTTAAATAATTAAAAAAGTGCAAAATATCAATCTACAGTTCTTATCTATACTAGAATGGCACTAGACTGAAGCAAAATACACAGTAGCTATGGTGATGATTTTATACAGACAGAAAAACTGACTAAGCAGACAAAAAAGTCCACTGGTCAATCACAAAAAAATAAATAAATAAATAAATAAATAAAAATTAAAAAAAAACCTTTTCTCTGAGATTTCCAAGCTCTGGACAGACCAATCTACCCACTACCACCACTAGAGTGCAGACCTAATCTTTCATAATGTGAAATCACACAACTGTGAGCCCAAATTAGAAAAACTACAAACAAGCAAAAAATTAACCAGCAAATACTTCAGTTTAAAAAATGTCTACAGTGCAGAAAACCAGCAGTTAAGATCAGCGAAATACAGTGTCACTTTATAATGATAAAATGCAGAGAGTACAGGTGAGTAAGATCTTACCATAACAGTATATGTCTACTTCTTATTGTTCCAGTATTTTGTATTCTTGGGATATCCAGACAAGGATAGCCTAACATCTGGCCATCATACCAAAGCCTTTACACTTTCCAATAAGCTACATATATGATGTACAGGTGCCTAATTCTCAGAACTAAAGTGCCCCAAGAAAACCAAAGCAACCCCACAGAAACAATAACATGCACATCCAGGAAGGGAATCAGAAGAATATAAGGATGGAGTAAGGACCCCTTGGACAGGAGTAGGGCAATATAAAATAATATGAGGCATGAGGGAGGGACATAAGACTTAGTAGGACATACTGTTATGGTAAGATCTTACACAACTTTACTATGTATTTCCTTATTACTGCTGTAGTATTCTTTACTCTTGGGAGAGTACAAAAGCTACTGGAAAGTATGGGTGGAGGAAAGCTGAGAACAGCCCTCCATAAACCATTTAAGGGTACACCTGGCAAATCTTGCCCTGGCCCTGGAAATGACATCGAGCTTATAGCGTTTGGAAAAAGTGTGAACAGAAGACCAAGTAGCAGCTTTCCAAGATGGATCTTTTATCCACAACCTTAAAAAAGCACCAGAAAATGCTGCTGCCCTTGTATAATGAGCACAAACAAAAAATAAAAGTTACTTGCCATGAAAAGAATAACAAAAAGAAATGGCCTCAAAAATCCAGGAGGAAGTAGTTTGCTTAGATAATGCCAAACCCAATTTCTTGGCATGAAAGGAAACAAAATGTTGCTCAGATTTTATGAAGCACCTTGTCCAAGTAATATCTGAGCTGTCTATGAAAAGACAAGGTGTGCAGTACGGTCTCATTAGAAGTCTGTGGAGAAGGAAAAAAGAAGGGAAGACGAATGGCTTGATTCAAGGAAAATCATTAACCACCTTGGAAATAAAGGCAGAACTGGTAAGAAGAGATGCCCTGTCATTGTGAAAAACCAAAAAAAAGGAGGAACCTCCATGACAGCTTGGAGTTCAGATATCCTCTTGGCAGAAGTAAGAGACACAGACAATACAGTTTTCCAGGTACAATTCTGCAGGAAGAAGGAAAGGCAGGCACAAAAGGAGACAGTCATTTTTTCAAGAAGAAAATGAAGATCCAAAGAAGGAAGAATAGGCATTCTTGTAGGCCTGATATGAAGGATGCCTTTTAGGAATTGTTTGATTGCGAAACTAGAAACCAAAGGTGGATTCAGAGGCAGACAGGCAGAAATGGCTGACAAATGAACTTTAACATAAGACTATGCCAAACCAGCATTGAGTAATTTGTACAAAGAAATAACTGTAGGGACTTTCACAGAAAAAGGGTCCAGGTCATGCTTGAGACACCAAACAGAAAATCTTTTCCATTTAGCCATATAGGATTTTATAGTAGTGGGTTTTCTGGCCTCCTGTAAAACACAAAGCACATCCTCAGAAAAATTGGTGTCTGACAGGAATCAGAACCGTACCACCCAAAGTGTCAGTTGAAGAGTGGACAAATGAGGGTGAATGAGAGACCCCTTTGTCTTGTGAGAGAAAATCCATCTTGTGAGGTAACTTGTGATGACTGTCCCTGGTCAGGTGAAAAAGAAGGGGGATCCAGTGCCGTCTTGACCAAAAGAGAGTCACTAGCAAGATTTTCGGTGTGACCCACATGAACTTGTACAAGACTTGGGAAGTAAGGGAAAAGAAGGAGAACTACAGTCAACAGTGCCAAAAGTGTATAAAAAAACAACGAGGTTGGATTCCAAAGTAGATTTAATCCAATAAGATATGATACTTGAGCACAAAACACCCAGTATGTGTAAAAACTTCACAAAAGCATAACTCCCATGAATGCTTTCACAAATCATGCGTTTTCGTCTCCATATTCCAGACTTCATCAGATAACCAGTAAAATTATCAATTAAAACATATACTTTAATCAATACAAGTCAATCAATAACAATCAAGCTCCCAATTAAAACAGTGAACATTTCACCAAGCCATTTAATACAGAATGCATAAGTGTATATAACTTCTTTCCATCAATAAAATTTAATCATAAGTATGAAGCTCTTAATATAGATTTAAAATAGAATGTATAAAATAATCCTTAAAAATTAGATACATATACATTGAGTGAATAAATATATCCATGTAAATATCGAATATGAAGGTAAAAAGAATTTAATTTTAAGAGTTGAGGATAGATATTCTAACATATCCAAAAATAAAGTAAATATAGCCTAGAATAAAATTGACATAGGCTTATATGATATGTTATAAGAAGGACTTTTTGACTATAAAACTATTTCATATTTAAAAGTAGACAAACCTAGGGTACCCACAATTTTTGGGATCCCTAAATCTCATATGAATAAGAGGGATCCACCATTAAGACCCATAGTATTGGCGGATGGGTCTAAAAACCCACCCACTTGCTAAATATGTAGATACAAAATTAAAATGTCTGTGGATAAAAAGGGAAGCTATTTTAAAAGATTCATGGGACCTTCTTAGGGAAATTTCTGATGAGCTTTATTGTGATGATCTTTTATTTATTATCACAGATATTATAGATTTGTTTTCCTGTATCCCTTATGCCTCAGGCATGGAAATGCTTGAGGAAATTGTTTTTGAGGATCAGAATTTGTCTCACAATGATAACACTTTGTGTGTGTCCCTAATGGATATGGTACTCAAGTATAATTTTCTTTGCTTTAATAGGGAATTTTATCATCAAATTTAGGGAGTGGCAATGGGGGCGGCTTGTGCTCCCACTTATGCCAACCTTGTATTGGCAAAATGGGAAGAAAGATATATTTCAAATTCTGAATATGCCTCCTAGATGACGTTGTTATTTTATGGATGGGAGGTATGGAAAAGCTTGAAGAATTTATGAATTATATGAAAAATACTACTGACTTCCTGAAATTTACATTTAATATTTCCAATGAAAGTTTACAATATTTAGACAGAGAGGTATATAAATTGAATGACAAGTTTGAAACTAAGATTTTCAGGAAACCCACTTTTTGTAACTCCTCCCTGCATTACCAGAGTGCCCACCCCCCTCATTGCAAGAAAAATATTGTAAAGGGTCAATTTGTAAGGGGAAGCCGTATGACAAGCTTAGACATGGATTTCCAGACTAAATGTAATTCAGGATTTCATTAATAAGATGAAAGGGGAGGTTACAGAAGGAAGGGGCACTAGGTTTAAACCCATTCGGGGATGTAAGCAAGATGTTAATGATGGGGAGTTCATGGAGAATAAAAATAATGACAACCCTGCTTATCAACAAGCTGTAATTTTGGAATACAATGCTCTTAATGATACTACTAAAAAAAGTAATTGAAAAAAAGAGTGGAATAGATTTGTAGTATTTTCAGATTTGGACAAAATATCTAATCTCCCTTTTTACAAGAATTCACAGAGTCTTAAAAATATACTTGAGTACAGAAGTAATAAAATTAATCATAACAAAAGAAGAATAGGGGCATACAAATGTGGACATTGTTCTCAATGTGTGAATATTATGAATACAGGCAATTTTTATTTAGAGTGCAGGAAAAGATGGATAGAAAATGGAGACACTATAATTGTGAAACCAAGGGGATTGTTTACTTGGCTGTTTGTTCAGAATGTAGATCCTTCTATGTCGGGAAGACTAAAAGACTACTAAGGAGAAGAATCTACAAACATAAATACGATATCACCGTAAAAAAGGAAACCAGTGCTTCATATAAGCATACTAGGTTTTGTCCTAAAGCTGAATTTTCTTTCCTTGTCCTGGAACAAATTAAGAATGACATAAGGGGTGGCCCAGGGAAAGAGAGGATAGAATTCAGGGAGCTGTGATGGCAAGTTACCCTGGATGTAGGTAATCCCCCGGGGCTGAATGATTATGTGTCTACTGTGCCATTTCTGAAATTGAGATCTGCAAAACTTTAGAAATATGACTGCACTTAGCACTTTTGCCGGCAGATGGTAGTGTTTTCCTTCTGTTTTACTTTTTTATATAGGCTTTTTATTATATTTATGAAGTTTACTTGTATATATTTATTTACTCAATGTATATGTATCTAATTTTAAGGATTATTTTAAACATTCTATTTTAAATCTATATTAAGAGCTTCATACTTATGATTAAATTTTATTAATGGAAAGAAGTTATATACACTTATGCATTCTATATTAAATGGCTTGATGAAATGTTCACTGTTTTTTTTAATTTGGAGCTTGATTGTTATTGGTTGACTTGTATTGATTAAAGTATATAAGGTTTAATTGATAAGTTTACTGGTTATCTGATGAAGTCTGGAATATGGAGATGAAAATGCATGGTTTGTAAAAGTGTTCATGGGTGTTATGCTTTTGTGAAGTTTTTACACGTACTGGGTGTTTTGTGCTCAAGTATCGTATTTTATTGGATTAAATCTACTTTGGAATCCAACCTGGTTGTTTCTTTATACACTTTTGGCACTGTTGACTATTTCTTGTTTTATTTTTTTTGGGTGCCTTTCCATTTTTTCGTTTTTGTGGAAAAGAAGTAGAGGCTTATAGAAATATTCTCTTACAAGAAACAGACATGGCTTCCTCTCTCCAAGAGAAGGGACTTGACACTCTGGAGCAGAGCTGGAGAAACGGTCTGTTCAAAGGGGAGGGAAAAAGATCTACTTGAGGAGTATCCCACCAACATACAATGACCAGAAGCACTACCTTGTGAAGCATACATTCATTATACTTTCTCCTAGACCTGCTCAAAGGCACCAGCAACAAGACTGATCTGAAGGGATGTAAACCACCTGAAGAACCAGGTGATGGCAGATTACAAAAGCCTGAAGAATGAGCCTGCAAAGAAGGTAAGACTTTGTGCCCCCTTGCTTGTTGATGTACCACATTGACTGTGGTATTGTCTGCAAAAACCTTTAGAGGACCTGGAACCCAAATGGATTTAAGGACCTGAAGAGATAGGAATAGTGCACTCATCTTTTTAATGTTGATATGGTCTGACATCTCTTGATGAAACCAAATACCCTGGACTTTCAGGTTGCTGGAGGAGGCTCCTCAACCATGATTGGAAACAACCATATACAGACCCTGAGTATGGACAAGAACCTGAAAGGACAGAACAGGATTTAGGGAAGTCTGCTGAATCCATCGGCAGAGTTAGAGTTTCAGACAAGGAAAGAGAGGGACCAGATACCCCAGAGGGTTGCAGTGCTGAAGCCAAACAGTCTTGAGATGCCATTTAAATTTCCTCATGTGGAGTTTGGCAAAAGGAACCATGGGAATGGTGGATGCCATGTACCCCAGGGCTCAAAGAAATTCCCTTGCAGAAGAACTGGAAGAGGAGGGAGACACTGAAATAAGCAGTCAAGAGGATATGGAGAGGCAGCAGGCAAGCCAACATTGGGATGGTCTGAATCCTGCAACCCAAAAACACTTGGTCATGAGAGGGAGTCAGCAATAGACTTTTTGAGACTGAAGGTGAACAGGAATATGGAGGTAAGTATCCTTCAAAACCAGAAAAGTTTGGGGAAGCAAAAGAGGGAAAAGTGTCTGAAGAGACAACACCCTGAAGGAAAGAACCTTGAGAAAGGTGTTCCAAAAGGATAGGTCTAGGATGGGACCCCACTACCCCTCCCTTCCTGGGAACCAAAACATTCTGGAATAAAAAAAAATGTTCACTTCTGAGACAAGGGAACAGGTTGGATGATTTCCTGTTCCACCACATTCTGCAGAACCAAAGGAAAATGCGGAAGCTGGCCAGGAAGAGGCTGAGGCAGGCCAGAAAACAGAAGAAGGGACTTCCAACAATAAAATAACCATGCTGGATGATGGAGAGAACCCAGGTGTCTGTGGCCATCTGTTGCCAAGCAGGAAAGGAAAGGCTTAGCCCGAGGGACAGAGAAATCTGGCAGATGGGGATGGGAGGCTGGGTGTCAGAGGCATATTTTTCAGAAAAAGAAGATTTTTGGCCTCTAGAACTCTGGGTTTGTCTGGGAAAATCCTGTTAGAAACCCTCTTACTCACAGCAGGTTATCTAGGATATCTATGGACAAAAGAAGATTTTAATGGATAGTTCCCCTGGACCTTAGGTGCAGGAAAAACAACAAATTGTTTTACATCTTGCATAAACTTGACTTTATCCTGCAGGGTTTTAAACAATTCTGCAGCAGCATCAGTGCCAAAAGGATTCTGTTTATCTAAGAGAGACTCTAAATGTTCGGCCTTAATGTCCTCAGGTAAAGCCTGCAGGAGCAACCAGGAATATATTCTCATGAAGAAACAGATACAGCTGCTATGGAAAAGGCGTCAGCTGCATCATAGCTACATTTAATGGAATGGAGAGCTGCAGAAGATAAACAGGTTCATAGGTTCATACTAGGCTATCTGCCCTAGGGCATTTATAAGCCTAGCCAGAGTGTGTTTGGCTTTCGCCACCCATTTTAAATTAATTTTGCTATGCCCTTTTTCGAGGTTAGTATACTGTGCCTCTGTCTAACAGTGACACAGAAGTGATACCCGGGGTAAACCTACGATCTCCCATCCACTCATCAAGATTCCTCTTGAAGAGAGTCAGTGAGGGACTCTGCCTAACCTGGACTGGGATTTTATTCCAGAGTGAAGGGAGACTCTGGGTTATGAATCTGTCCCTCCAGCATGTCCTATTTATTTCAGTGCTGAGGTTCAAGTCTCTTGAGTGCGTAGCTCGATGGGATTTGGATTTTCTGAGGTGCAGCATGTCCATTAATTCCGGGTTGGACATGGCTTTATACGTCAGGCACAGATCGCCTCTGAGCAGGCAGTATGCCACTGAGTAGAGCTGGAGTTTCTTTAACCGGGCAGCATATGGCATCTGTTTGAGCCCTTTGATCCTCTTGGTGAGGTACTTTTGGGGTCTTTCCAGTTGCTGCAGGTGTCTGGTAATGTACATCCCAAAAGGGGCATTGTACTCAATTATGGGCCTGATGAGGGATGAGTAAAGAGGCACGATGACCTCCCTGATCTAGATGTGAATCCCTTCATGATTAGGTGGGCTATATAAAATGTTTTTCTAACCACTTTGGCCACGTGGTTGTCAAATGAGAGATTGCTATCAACTTGGGTCCCCAGGTCCCTAATTACTTCTTCTGTACTTAATGGATTACCACCTATGTGGTAATTTGTGGGCACTTTGTTTTTGCCAAAGGGATGACTATACACTTTTTGGCGTTTAGCTTGAGGCCATGGCTCTGGCACCAGTTGTCTGTTTCTATGAGGCCCTTTTGGAGGATGCTTGTGTCGGCTGGAAAGTCGATTATGGCACCCAGTTTGCAGTCATCTGCGAACTTGGTCAGCCACAGTCCTTCCGTGTTGGCCTGTACCTCCGAGAAATATATACTGAACAAGAGAGGTCCCAGGACTGAGCCTTGTGGGATGCCACTTGTACCTGGTTTGGAGTCTGACATGGCTCCAGCAATTCTAACCATGTGGGTTCTGTCCTTGAGCCAGTTTGCAACCCATCTAGTGACACAGGGGTTTATATTTAAGCTGGTGAGCTTATCTATAATGCCCGAGTGGGGTATTGTATCGAAGGCTTTGCGAGGTCCAGGTAGGCTGTGTGGACCACCTTCCCCTCATCAATGGCCTTGGTGACTGTTTCAAAGAAATCGACCAGGTTTAAGAGGCAGGATCTGCCCTTAACAAAGCCGAACTGGGTAGGATCCAGTGTCTGTAGGTCCCCAATATCTTTATTTATGAGGTCCATGATGATCCTTTCCATAGCTTTGCAGACCAAACTAGTCAGGGTTATGGGGCGATAGTTTCCAGGATCCGTTGAGGCACCACCTTTGTGGAGAGGGACCACTGTTGCTGTCCGCCACTCTTTGGGTACATATCCTGTAGTAAGGCTGAGATTGAACAGTAGTTTTATGTTTGGGTTTGGAAGTCTTACTGTCTAAATCAGGGACATCAGTCAATGCCACCCTTCCCCAAGCTGAGAGAAGAGCCAGGATATATCTTGATAATTAATGGCCCTAAAAGCAAAAGTAACAGAAGTATATATATTTTTTCTCATATGTCTCCATAGCACAGCTGTTCTTGTCAGAAGGTAAAAGTTTGTAAGTGGAAAGCAGTTTAGATAGCTTATCTGTGGACATGGAAACATCAGGAATAGATGAAGGACTTTTATACAAGTGTTTATGATCTTCAGGAATTTTATAAAATCTATCTGGCTTCTTAGAGGCCAGAGGTTGAGAGTTAAGAGTCTGAGAACCTGCAGTAAATGTGTCTAAAAGGGCAGCTAAAACAGGAGGGACTGCAGAAGGTCTGGGTGAGTCCATTTGTAAGAGTTCATAATATCTCTTTTGAATCTCTGAAACCTGGAAACAGTCCCACTTAAAGTGTTCCATCATATGGACCAATGTGCCCCCAAAAGATAATTCCCCAAAAAGACAGTCAGGGGACAATGAATCTTCTTCCTTAGAACCCAGAGCCAACAGAGATTGTATCTGTGAGGAATATGCTAAGGATTCTTTACCAGAATCTAACTCTTCATCTGAAGAATCAGAATCTGAAGGTCTCTTAGTGGGGTGGAAAACCAGGAAGCAGCAGAGACAGACAATCCATGTGAGGGTTTCAAAACATTATGGCACTCATTAAACAGTGTCTGAGTAACGTCCTGACACTTCTTGTGAGGATTCTTAGCTACAAAACCCGCATGTTTTGTCTTCTGCTGCTTTTTTAAAGGAACATCTACCTTAGCAAATCTAGGAGGTTCAGACCCCTACCTAGATTCAATGAGGGTACCAGGTACCTCTACCTTAACTAAAATTTGAAAATCAGCCATGGTTCCCCCTCTACATCTGCACCAGACATATGCACAGCCCCAATGGACATGCAGGTAGGCAGCTCCATGTCAGCCTCCAAGTGGGTTGTGGTATAGAGAACTGGCATCAGCACCTATTGTTCCTTGGGTTCTTTATCCAACCCGAGCGAGAACCAGTAGAGGCTGGACAGCAGCATGTTCAGTAAGTGGATTTTTAGCTTTTTATCTTAAGTGGCGAATGAACTTCAGGGTGAGCAGATTTGGCCATGGTATCCTGAGTTAATAACTTCAGACGTTGACTTTTCAAATAAATAGAAAGGGAAAACAGATGGCTGCAGAGTATCTTGGGGACAGATGCCTGAGAGATATCACATTGAGTATTATCATGTGTAGAATCCAAACAAAAAATGCACTTTTTGTGTCTGTCTGTCTTTATGGGGAATCTGCCTGTCTCACACACATTTCCCTTCCTGGATGGTATGGAAACAAACTTCAAGGAAGAAAATAGAAAGAAGGAACCCCAACGAGGCACATCTTCAGAAGGCTCGCTAGATGAATGGTGTACAGACCAAAATTAGACATAGCATTTAAACTGGTGGAAAAGAATTTCTGAGGATTAGACATCTGTACCTCATATATGTACCTTACACTTTGCACATAGGGAATACATCTGATATGCAAAGCTTGGAAGGTGTAAAGGCATTGATATGCTTGCTGGATGTTAGGCTATCCTCAGCAGGATATCCTAAGAGTAAAGAATATTGCAACAATGATGAGGAAGGACATCTACAAAACACAATTCTGCAATATAGCATTGACACACTTAAATAGCTAAGAAAAGTGCAAAATATCAGTCAGCATCTGTTGTAGAATAGCACCAGACTGAAGCAAAATGCTCAATAGTCAGTGGTGTAGATTTTATACAGTTTAACTTCATTTTTGTTAAAAAAAACACTGAAATATAGGTCAGGCAGTAAATTACAATAGCTTCACTACTGTGGGTCTATAAAAATAAACAAAATCTTTCAGATTTTGCTAAGAATTATGGAAAAAAACATCAACCATCAATTCATTTAAGTTAGTAAAAAATTGGAAAACAAATGTTTTAAGTTGCTGTCCTAATTTGCACTTGGAAAATCATACAGAAATGTTAAATTAATCTTTCCAGGTTATATGGATGAAGCTGCAAGTCTGCTACTCACAACAACACAGAAATTATGTAGGCAAAGCATGCCACCTCACAAACTGACGACCATGAATGCTGAGACAGTAATGCTGCAGCACATACACAGGAATCACCATGAAAGTACAGCCATGTATAAGTAAATTTAACATTAACAGTAAATGTTCTAATAGATCACTGCTACAGTAGCCTAAGCTATTTGTATCACATCCTGTCAAAGATATGACCAACAAGCCAGCTCTTCAATGCTTACAGGTACCTTCCACACAACTAACTGAAAGGAGCTCAAGTGAAACTTCATATAAAAAGCAGTTAAAGGGCCAAAAGCTTGAGAGCTTTCTTGCCCCAAGAAGGGAGGTGATAACTGTGAAAGTAAAATGTTAGGAAATGGGGGGAAAGAGTAAATATGCAAGGGTATATACAACCACTCCCTAGCAATATAATATAACTACAGAAAGAGGGCTTAAGGGTGTGGACAACTGTGACAGTGATCTATTAGAATGTCTACTGTTATGGTAAGTTTATTTACCCAACTATATGTTCAAAATTAGATCACTGTTACAGTAAGCCTGAGATATTTAGGTAGACTAACAGCTTACAGACAAAAGGAAAGTTTGAGTAAATTAAGAATCCAAGACAACCCTGGAGAATGGTCTTACAAATTTTGTTTTGGACCTAGAAAAGGAATCCATTTTGTAATATTTTGTAAAAGTATGTACAGGGGCCCATGCTGCTGCCTCTAGAACACTTTCAGAGTCCTCCCCTTTCCAGAAAGCCACTCAAGAAGCCAAAGCCTTGATGAAATGGCCCCTAACCCTGCCTGGAAGTGTCTACATATGTTCAGAATACAAAAATAAGTAGCATGATACAAACATGTACGTACCATCTGTTTTGACTCTTATTGTCCTTTCTTCTAACATTCATAAAAGACAAATAGCTTTCCTGAAGGACGGTGTTTTGTCTAGATAGTATCCAGGTTGCCCGAGGACATCCAGAGTATTAAAATGTTTTCTCTTTTTTTTGCATTCAGAAAAAAAAAAGACAGGGGGATTAAAAAAACTGGTTCAAGGTAAATTCTGAGCAGCAATCAGATTAGGCATAAAAGGAGGATTAGTTCTCAAAGAGACCCTGTTATTGAAAGACTGTAAGAGGAAAACTGTTCAGCAACAAGAAAGATCTTAAGAGGTTGGTACCCAAACCTGACTTTTTAGTCAACTCAACTCAAGCCGACTAACAAGATTGGGAGTGTGGAAGGTGCCTTGAAAGCTTTAAAAGATGGTCATCTGCTACATCATTAGAAAGATATAAGCCATATATCTAAGGATTCTGCAGCAGCGATCAAATAATGAAAATTCACTGTTGCTTGGGCCAAAAGGGAGTCACCACCACCATCATTGAGGAGTGCTCCTGGATCTTTAGAAGAACCCTCAACATCAGTTGAAAGGGTAAGAAAAGCATAAGGAAAGATTCTTGTCCATTGGAATGAGAAGACATCTATTTTTCAGGCCTGTTTACAAGGAATCCTGGAGCAGAATTTCTTCATCTGTCTATTCTGAGAAGAGGTAAACACATTTACTAGAGTTGTTCCTCACAACTAAATCAAATCTTGGAAGACCCCAGACTGAATTTTCCATTTGTGAGGGTCTGTTCTGGTCCTGATTAGCTTGCCCGTTACAAAGTTTTGCTTTGACAGAATGTGTGAAACCTGAAGAGTCAAAGTCAGTTGACTTGATACTTCTCAGGCTAGCATAGCAAGTCTGGAAGGAGGGTGAGATCTGGTACCCCTTGTTTATGTACCACACTTCTGTGGTCTTGTCAATGAAAATATGCAGAGGTCCTGTAAACCAGAGATTATTCAGGCCATTAACTGTTACCATCATCTCTTTGATATTACATGCTTTTTGCTCATCACACTTGTTCCACAGACCTTAAATTTGTCTAATGTGAAGTCCAGTCAAGGGAAGCATAAGAACCATAGAAACAAAGTACTACAGAATACTAAGAAATTCCCTGGCACATACCTGGTATTGATTGGAAAAACTCAGGAAGAACTTTTGGAATATCTCTTATTTTGTCCGGAGAAAGAAAGACTCTTCCTAGGACAGAATCTGACATACAAACCAGGAAAACTATTCTGTGAGAAGGGACAAGAGAAGATTTACTTTGAAAACCCAGACTGAGTAAAAGATTCTGAATACTTGCTAAGGTCTCTTGACAACTTGAAAAAAGTCTGCAAATATAAGACAATCATCCAGATATGGAAAAATGAGAATGTGTTGTAGTCTGCAGAAAGCAAGTACTGGAGCCAGATACTTTATAAATTCCTGTGGAGCAGTAGATAGTTCTCTGTCTTACTCTTTGGACAGATATGTAAGCCAGATATAATAAATCTTTAAGTAACATCTGAAATGTTTGCAGATGGTGGACATCTGTTATGTCTAGCATTACCATGAAAGCTAATAAAGGGACAGGAGGTAACAGGGTCTGAAGGGATAACATTGTGAAGTTTGGGACCTTCATAAAAAGACTGAGAAAGAGGTCTAGTAAAGGACTCCCAAGTCCCTTCTTTTTCATGGCACCAGAAAAATCCTTGAATAAAATTCTTTGCCCATCTGGCAGGCACTAGTCATACGAGTCCCTGAGATCACATTTGATCCAGAACTAGAGGAACATGGATATCTGGTTTACTGGACAAGGAGGATTCCCTCCCACTGCCAAATCTACCCCTAATAAATGACTTTAAGAACACATTTATCTGAACCAATCTGGTACCACAAAGCAAAGATATACTCAGCGGGGCCAGAAACTGCTGGGAGGGGTGCTGAAGAAGCAAACAGTCATTCTGACTTTTTGGAATTTCCTTGATTTTCAGAGGCTCTTTCTCTTTGGATCTCCTTTGTCATTGCTTTTTAAAAGCCTGTGTGTTGTCACTTTGCTATTTGAACTACTTTTTGAAAATGGTAACAGAAATTCAAAGACAAAGGTGGGAAGACTTTGGGTCACCCCTGGAATCAATGTTCCCCTCTATCAAACCTCTTATGCACATCACCCGAAGAAAGGCAACAGAAATTCCCTGATCAGGAGAGAATTAAAAATTTCAATTTTAACATCTTCAGGAAGGTTTTGAGAACATAACCATGAAATCTTCTCATGAATGACACAGAAGCAGCATTCCTAAAGATGGTATCTGCAATATCATAAGAACACTGCAAGGCATGTTTAATTACATGAGAAACAGACGTAGAACAGGCATTCAAATATTTTTTTTGCATCAGAATAATGTCATTATCCCAGCTGTCCTACACAAGCAACAGCAAACTTCTGTACACAGTTCTGAGCAGGGCAGGATTTAGCTTTGGTAGGGTTCTGAACAGAGAACACTACTAGACACGTTCAAAATCTACTTAAACTGTTAAGGTCAGGATGTTCTTTGATAGATTTTATGCCTTTTTTTTTTGAAAAATAACTACAGTAGAGAGTCGATTACCTGAACATCAATTATCAAAACCAGCCTTACAAAGTTTTTGGGTATGAAAAAACAAAGTCCGAATATGTAAACATTATACGTATTTGCTTGAGCATGTTTTTTGAGCTTGTAGCCGGTTCCTGTGTGAAAAATATTCTTTATTGTCTATTGGAATCACTGAATGGTTGAAAAGTGTATTCCTGCGTGCAGAAAAAAACAAGATTTTAGAAGTTTTTTATCCGGTTCAATTATATATTTGATTATCTGAACAATTTGATTATCAGAACTACTCTAGGTCCCAATTAGTTCAGATAATTGACTCTCTACTGTAAACTAAGCAAACAACAAGAGGGTCAGTTACTTTCAATAGAGAGCACCCACCTCAACCAGCAGTTATAACTAATCCAAACGAATGAAGCTCACGACAATGTAACCCAGAGTTAGATAAGCCAAAGGTGGAAACAAACAGCTCGTACGAGTGAGGAACGTAAAAATATATAAAATTTATTTATGAAGTTTGTACAAATAGTTAAGCGCTTTCAACTGATAAATCTCAGTCTTCCTCAGAACAATGTTTCCATTTTATAACCAGTATATATAGTATCAGTTGTTTTTGTATTTGAAAATTGCGCCAAAACTTTTAAAGTGATAGCATGCAAAATACACTAGTAGCTTCCACTAAGCAGACGCCTATATAAATTCCTAATGCATTTATAATACAATTTAAAATACAACCCACCTTAGCAATTATTAAATGCATGACTAATGTGATGTAAAATATTTTGATGTAAAATATTTAATGTGTATATTGTATCTGTAATTCCTACCTAATCTTATATAAAAAATGTTAAAATCATTTATTGATTAAATATTTAAAAAAATATATAAAAACCTATATAAATATATGTAATGATGAAATAACAGATGAATAATAAATATTTAATATTGCCTAACCTTCCCTAAAAGAACTAAATGAAGTGAATATATTAATCATGTAAATTCCATCTATTGTGACAGAATAATATAAAATCTAAATAATTTGTATTAGCAATAATATATTATCCTAACTCTAAGAACGGTTTTATGCTAATATGGTCATTAAGACCAGGATAACTAGTACCATCCGTTCTGATCTGCCATATACTTTCCTTCAATGCCAATTGTACTTTCCAGTTACCTTATCCATAATAATATCGGTGTAATTGTAAACATTGAATCCGCTGTGAGTAGTTACAATAGGTCGTGTTTCTTCTGTATTGTGAGTAATTTGTTGTTCTAATGTATGTAATGCATCTTGATTACCAAAAGTAATATTGTCTACTAATAAAGCATCACTAATATCTATACAGTCTTGATTATGAATAGAAAAATCAATATTGTTGGTAACAACTTCATTCAACAACGGTAATGTACCTAAAGTGGCCTTGGAATATAGGGTAGAAGTGACTGTAGAACTAGATTCATCTGTATCAGTTAATGTCGTGGATTTCGGGGCAGGATGAAATCTGCCTCCACGAAAATTTTCTTCTCTGTTAGTGTATCTATTTCTCTCTATGTACTGCTTCTTCTCTACATGTGTGTTTTCCTTTGTATCTGTTGGCCAAATGTAGGCTCTATTAATTTCATAAGATTCTATATCTCTCTTAAGCTTCCTGTCTTTTCTTTCATAAATAGTTTTAGCCTTATCCTGTGTAATATCGAATTGTTTATAATACAAATCCTTCCATAGGTGAAAATCACTGTGTTTGATAATAATATTATTCATACTTTCTACTTCATTAGCTAAAATAATCATCTTTTCATCATTATATTTGATTAATGTCCTCATGTATAATAATCCAAAGTTATCAAATAATTCATTAAATTCTTTTTTCACTTCGTTATTATAATTAATACCTAAAGGTAGCTTAAAAAATCTTATACCTTTAGGTATAATTTTAGTATTAAGACATTTAGATAAATAGGCAATATCAATTTTTGTATTTTTATACTGTAACAGTTTTTTACCAAAAGTGTAAATCATATCATCAAATCATTTTTTTTACTAATAGTCTTAGGAAATATTCTGGATATAGTTGGGATAAAGTATGTGTTTTAACAGAATTAATGCCTCTAGTGTTGGAGTATAATTACATCACTTTCCAAGGAGAGTTTTTTAGACAAAAAACAGGAGTAGCTATGGGCGCCTCATGCGCACCAATTTTTGCAAATATGGTAATGCTGGAATGGGAGACCGAATATCTTTTTAATAGCCAATATTACAAAAATGTTGTATTTTATGCCAGATACCTGGATGATTTATTTATAATATGGAAAGGACCGGAAGGAATGATAGAGGAGTTCATTGTTTTCCTTAATAACACCACACAATTTTTAAAATTCACTTATAGTTATAATAAAAAAGAAATAGCCTATCTTGACACATATATCACTAATACAGATACCGGTTTTGCATCTAAAATTTATAGAAAACCTACTTTTTCCAACGACTACATTGAATATAACAGTAATCATCCACCTTTTATGTTTAAAAACGTAGTGAAAGGACAATGTATAAGGACAGCTAGGATGTCCTCTACTAAAGAAGCCTTGACAAAAGACATAGGGCTGTTATATACTATGTTCAGGAAAAGAGGGTATCCAGATGAGTTACTTCATGACACTACAGAATATGTTTTGTCACAATGGGGATTACGATATAAACCATTGTTAAGTATACGAGAACAAATAGAAGAAAGTAGTTCGAACAGTATGACATCTTTTAATAGGGTATGTGTTCTTACTTATTCCCCATATGTTCATTATATTAAGGATATTTTATATAGACATTGGGATATCATTTTGTCTAATAATTTGGATTCCATTTTGGGTCCTAAACCGATTATTGTATATAAAATGGCTCCCAATTTAAAAAGAAGATTACAACAGGCGGATAACACACAGAATAGGAATACTACATTTATTAAAGCAACTAGTAAATGTGGGTTCTGTAATCAATGTCCTTATATTAACACACTGGATAAATTTATATTAAGTGACATCAACCAAACAGAAATTAGATGTATAGGTGGAAATTGTAGTAGTAAACAGATAGTTTATATTGCTAGATGCATTGATTGTACCGCATTTTATATAGGCAAAACGGAGAGGATGTTTAAGAAAAGGATTTACGAACACCTTTATAAAATACGTAAGCAGGATACATTCAATGCATTGTATAGACACATAGCAGAAAAAGGTGATAAACACAAATTTGTATTTAGTATTATTGATCAGATTGACCAAGTCAACCTTCAAGGTAACTGGAAAGTACAATTGGCATTGAAGGAAAGTATATGGCAGATCAGAACTAGATATCCTGGTCTTAATGACCATATTAGCATAAAACCGTTCTTAGAGTTAGGATAATATATTATTGCTAATACAAATTATTTAGATTTTATATTATTCTGTTACAATAGATGGAATTTACATGATTAATATATTCACTTCATTTAGTTCTTTTAGGGAAGGTTAGGCAATATTAAATATTTATTATTCATCTGTTATTTCATCATTATATATATTTATATAGGTTTTTATATATTTTTTTAAATATTTAATCAATAAATGATTTTAACATTTTTTATATAAGATTAGGTAGGAATTACAGATACAATATACACATTACATATTTTACATCAAAATATTTTACATCACATTAGTCATGCATTTAATAATTGCTGAGGTGGTTGTATTTTAAATTGTATTATAAATGTATTAGGAATTTATATAGGCGTCTGCTTAGTGGAAGCTACTAGTGTATTTTGCATGCTATCACTTTAAAAGTTTTGGCGCAATTTTCAAATACAAAAACAACTGATACTATATATACTGGTTATAAAATGGAAACATTGTTCTGAGGAAGACTGAGATTTATCAGTTGAAAGTGCTTAACTATTTGTACAAACTTCATAAATAAATTTTATATATTTTTATGTTCATCACTCGTACGAACTGTTTGTTTCCACCTTTGGCTTATCTAACTCTGAGAAGTTATAACTACTTTTGTGTTCACCTCAGACAGTAGTGATTAAAAAAAAAGAAAAGGAAGATGACCAGTAGCCACACAAAGTATTCCAAGATACTTTGCATAAATCACATTAATCCTACAAATGCACACTAGTCCTGCAAAACCAAATAGTGGCTGTTTAAACCTGTCCTACAACAAACATAGCAGTTACTTTCTGCTGGCTGTTCCAAATGAACAGTAGTCCTGCAAAGCCAGACAGTTTGTTTGTCTTTTTGGCTTTTCTCGGTTAGGGGTCGCCACAGCAGAACTCCGGTCTGCTAATGATTGGCAGTAGATTTTTATGGTGCCGAGTTGCCAGCCCGACGCCCAACCTTCAACGAAGGCACGCCCATTCACGCATGTCTTTTGAACGCCACTCGACTGCGGGGAGGACATGCAGACTCCACACAGAAGGCACTACAACCGAGAATCGAACAGGAGAACCTCTTGCTGTGAGGCAACAACGCTACCGCTGCACCACCGCAGCTTGCAGAGCTTGCAAAGCCAGACAGTGACTTATTTAAAAAGAGAAAATAACAAGAGAGTTAGTTATTTTCTACAAACCACTCCCACCCACCACCCCCACCTAGCAGATGTAGGAAATTCTACATGTACTTCAGACATCTGTGATAAAAAAAAAAAAAAACTGATGGCCATATAATGTGCATCACATCTATTCCAAAATAGCCACTCATTATTCTAAGTGCCTTCATACCACTCATGGTAATTGTGCAAACGCACATTAATCCTGTAAAGCCAGATAGTGACTGAAAACAATAACAAAAAGAAGTTATGTCTTACCTTAATGCTCCATTAGTATTGGTGATCCTCATTCAGTCATTACGCCTGGGTTATCGGTTCTGACCTCGGAACCGAGCCGGCCATCTTCCAAGCTCGTGACAGCCACAAACTCTTGAGCTAAACTCTTACCCACAATTCCCCTCTCCCTGTTACCTCATATTGAGTTTGCAAGTCAAAGGAAGTAGGTGCTACCTCTGTTCAAAGAACCTAATGGAACCAGATGATGAGATCCACTATAAGCCTTAGGAGGGGGAAGGAGGGAGGGTCGTAATGACTGAATGAGGATCAACAATATAGATGGAATGCTATGGTAAGACAACTTCTTTATCTGATATCATTCATCCTCGTTCATTCCTTACGCCTGGGACAGAGTCCCCAGCTACCTTTACTCCTGGGAGGCTCTCATGGAAGGACATTCCTGAGCACTATTGAACCAAAGGACGCTCTTCCTCTGGAGGCCAAATCCAATTTGTAATGGATGATGAAGCTATGGGGTCTAGCCCAAGTTGCAGCTGCACAAATGTCAGATAAAGAAGCTCTAGCATGAAAAGCAGCAAAAGTTGCGACCGACCTGGTGGAATGAGCCCTAACAGCTGTAGTGAGAGGGATATTGTGAGCTTTGTAAATAAATGTTACACAGTCTTTTAACCATTTAGCCAATGTGACCTTAGAAACAGCACATCCAAGTCTACGACAAGAATAGGCCAGGAATAGCTGATCTGATTTGCGAGAAGCCTTAGTTCTGTCCAGATAGAAATAAATTTGCATGTGAATGTCAAGGGTATGTAGACAATACTCTCCTCTGTTAGAATGATTGGGAAAGAAAACTGGCAATTCAATGGATTGGTTAATGGACATTTCAGAGATCACTTTTGGCAGGAAGGAAGGATTAGTTCTCAATGACACTATCTTTATGAAAGATTAAGTAAGGCTATTTGATGCATAGAGCTTGAAGTTCAGAGATACATCTGGCAGAAGTAATGGCGACCAAGAACAAAGTTTTCCAAGAAAGAAACTTGAGGTTGCATGAAAAAGCTGGTTCAAAAGGAGACATAGTCAACGCTTGCAGGACTAAATACAGAGCCCATGGCTGGCTAGGTTCTCTAAAAGGGGGTTTCAAATGATTTATGCCTTTTAGAAAAGTCTTGCATAATTTGTGTGACATAAGAGAAGAGTCATGGACACCATTGTGAAAATTAGATATCGCGGCCAAATGAACTCGAATGGTAGAAGCAGACAGGCCAGATTGGAATAAACTGGACAGGCACTCCAGTACTACCTGCAATGGCGCTGAAAAAGGGTCTATCTGTTTTTCTTTCATTCAAATGGTAAACCTTTTCCACTTGCTGAGATAAGTAGTTCTGGTGGAAGACTTATGAGACGCAATAAGAATGTCACGTACTGGGGAAGACAGATCAGTCTGCCTGGCAATCTCTGGAAGTGGAGGAGCCAAGCTGTGAACTTCAGTCTGTTCAGGTTGGGGTGAATCAGGTTCTGTGGATGGGAGATAAAATCCGGAGTTGGATCGAGACTCCATGGTTGATCTAGCAGGTGAGGCCATAAGAAGGGGAACCAAATTTGCAGAGGCCAATATGGCGCAATGAGGATCATCTTGCTCTTCAACCGGTGGGCTTTCTTCAGGAACTCGGGAATGAGAGGGAGAGGGGGAAAGGCATAAAGCAGACCCGAGGGCCAATCGTGGACTAGAGCATCCCTGGGTGACTGTCCCTGAGGGGGAATCAGGGTGAAGTAATTGCTGCACTTGTAGTTGGTTGGGGATGCAAAAAGGTCGCAGCAAGGGAAACCTCAGCGGTTTAAATTCTCCACCACTATAAGAGGATTTAGAGACCACTCATGTGGTTGCCGAATGCACCTGCTCAATCTGTCTGCTATCACGTTGGAACTCCCAGGAATGTGCGTTGCTAAAAGAAAGTGGTTGGTAGCCATCACCCATTGCCATATCCTCATGGCATCCTGACAAAGTGGGTAGGATTTGGTTCTGCCTTGTTTCTTGATGTACCAGACTACAGCCATGTTGTCCGATTGTATTGCAATAGTCCCTGACGGAAGGTGGGGATGAAATGATTGCAACGCTAAAAGCACCGCCCTCAGTTCTAGGACATTTATATGCAGATAAGCCTCTAGGTCTGACCACGTGCCTTGGACTGTCTTCCCCTGAAAAAGTCCCCCCACCCCATCAAGGAGGCGACGGTGGTCACTGTGGCTTTGGGCTGCTGGGGTCTGAAGGGGTGAGACCATTGTGACGGGTTCTGCGACATCCACCAAATCAAGTCTTGTTTGCATCTCTGAGTCACCCGAATCTGGGATGAGAGAGGAAACTGAAAAGGGTACCATTGGGTGAGTAGTAACCATTGCAAAGGCCTCATGTGAATCCTTGTGAGGGGGACAATGGTGATGGAAGCTACCATGGAACCCAACAGCTGGAGAACAGAATGTGCTGTCGATCTTTCTCTTGAGAGGATGGGTATGAGTTGTTGTTTTATCCATAAGATTCTGTGCTCTGGAATCAATGCCATGCAGTTCTTTGTATCCAACAGGACCCCAATGAATTCTATGGATTGGGATGGGGATAAGTTGGATTTTTGCCAGTTTATAGTTATACCTAACCTTTCTGTGGTGTGAAGAAAGTATGCCAAGGCTTTTTCCAATAGATGTCTGGTGGGGGCGGTGATGAGCCAGTAGTCTAGGTATAGAAACACCCGGAATCCTCGCAGTCGCAGGTGAGCTCTGACAACTGCCATGCACTTGGTGAACACTCTGGGGGCTGTAGAGAGTCCAAAGGGCAGTACTTGGATCTGGTAATGACTAGCTCCCTGCATGGAAGTGAAGGAATCTTCTCGATGGTCTGTCCACCTTTATGTGGTAGTATGCATTTTGAAGATATATAAAGTACATCCAATCACCTGCCTCCAAAAGTGGGAGGATAGACTGTATTGTGACCATCCGGAATTTCTGTACTACAAATTTGTTTAGGACACTGAGATCCAAAATTGGTCTCCAGACCCTGATCTTTTTTGGCACTAAAAATAATCTTGAGCAGAATCCGGAACCTATCTGGTCTGGTTGGACTATTTGGATGACTCTTTTTCTTAGCAACTTTGAAATCTCTAATGCTGCTTCTACCCTTTGACTGGGTGGAACGTTGGGTAAACTCTTTAGTGGGGCGGGACAAAGATCGAAGGTAATATGATAACCTCTGGTTATTATCTCTCATACCCAAGAATTGGTGGTAATGGTTAGCCAGGCAGAAGGGTATAAAGAGAAACGACCCCCAACTGCTTCCAGAGGAAAGCAGTTGGGCTGCTCTTCAGGAGCGCTGGTAGGACTGGACAGAGAAAGAATCTCTGGAACCCTGGTTATGCAGACCTCCTCTGCCCTGAAAGGGGTGTCTTCCATATGAGTTTCCCCCTCTGCCTCTAGGGGAAAACTCAGCTCGTGTGTCACGGAAAGAACCCAGAGACTTTTTGTGCCACATCTTCCCACTCTTCTGGTTTCTGGAGAAAGCCCATTGAGGGGAAGAATAGCAGACACCCACGGCAGAAAGGGTCTTACCGTCCTGTTCACACCTAGCCAGTGTGTCTTTAACCTTTGGTCTAAACAACGAAGAAGCTTCAATGGCAGCGTTCTGAAAGGAAGCCTTGAAAGGTTCCGCAAAATCACACAAGTGCATCCAGGCATGCCATCTCATGACTATGCCTGCACCTGCTGCTCTAGCTGCTCCTTCTGATGCATGAGAAATCAGACGCATGGAGGAGTTAGAAATTGATTCAAGGGTGGCTAACTGTGAGGCCACTTTGTCCCAGACCTCATCAGACACAGCTCCGGCCAAGGTTTCAGACAGCTCAGAAATTAAGCCTCTTTGAAGCCTGGTAAAATGTGTCATATAATTCAGGGACCTGAATGCAAAGGTCACTGATGCAAAGGTACCCTTCCCTAATCTGTCCAGCGCCAGGGACTCTTTGTTAGGTAGGCGGACAGTCTGGCTTTCTTCCACCAGATCCTTCTTTGTTGCGGCCACCACCACCATGGCATCTTCAGGAAGACCTTTGGACCAGTGAGGCTCACTATGTGGAGGGGACAGGATTTTATCTGGCCTGTGGGGAATGGCATCAATGGCTTCAGGAGCCTTCCATGCATGCTGCACGATGAGACGGACAAGGTTATTGGCAGATGGAGTAACCCAAGAGGTAGGGGGCTGGGCATGAAAGGCCTGCAGGAGCACAGACTCTTCAGAGTTCAGGTTAGAGGGCTACCGATCATCTCACTGCTTAAGTATTTCGAGGATATCTCCAAAGGATACCTCAGAGGGTGACCGAGGGGACCCTTCCTCATCATCAAAGTCTGTGTCTTCCATGAGGGACTCTTATGGGGAGTCCACGTGCTTCCTCTTACACAAACTATTGTGATGAACTTCCTCAGGGGGAGAATCTGGAGAAGACAGCACAAAAGGGGCCTCCAGTGGGAGTATGTCCTGAGGCCCTTGTACCCGGTGTCCGCCAGAGGTGTCTTGTGTAAATTGCGGTCCACAGGAGGACGGGGGCACTGACAGCACAGGAGCCTTCTCCATGAGCTGGAAGGCTGGTCCACCCAAGGAGGTCACACCCCACTCAATCAAATCAGCCTGCTGACTTGGAGTCCCTGGATGGCTGTGGAAAACAGGGGTACATATGTTACAGCTAGCATCCAGAGCAGTGACTGGAGTGATGTCTCTCCTGCTACAAAGGCAACTGTGACTCCTTAGTGAGGTCCATGAAAGGAGCCAAAGTGAGAGAAGTCTGTGTCACAGCAGGGGGTTCCAAAGGCAATGAAGGAGGAGAATAAATAGGAGTCGTTGGAGAAGGGTGATCACCTCCAAAGGATGAGTAGTTCCTGGAGGGTTGGATACTTCTGGCCAAAAGCAATTGATCCACAAGGTGCTCCACATCATGTTCCGACAGGCATCTAGTGGATCTCATAGACATAGCTGAAGGGGAGTCAGGTCTATTCAAGGATGCAGGAAACTCTATGCCCACAAAGGGGTCTTTGGACAGTGCTAAAATAGGTGTGTGCACCGAAAATGGAGCCATTAAGGCTTGTACTACTGGTGTCTGCACCAAGGAGATCCTCTGTGATGAAGGTAAGGTCTGCACCGACGAGGTCGATGCTGAAGCGGTAGTTGGCACTATGGTAGGTGCCGAAAGAGTCTGTGCAGAAAACGAGGTGGTCGGTACCAAGAGAATAGTCGATGCTGCAAAAATAGTTGGAGTTGTAGCAGGAGCAGGCATCGGAACAGTCATCCATGCCGGAAAGGTCTGCAAAGAGGAAAACACCGGTAAGGTAGTCTGAACCAAGGGGCCCCTCGGTTCAGATGAGGTATAGGGCACAAAACTCTGTGCCGAAGTAACGGATGGTGCCGAAGGCTTCGGTGCTGAAGATCTAGGCACCAAAAGTCTCGGGGCCAAGGAAATCAAATCCAAAGTAGAAAGTTTGGCCTTCTTAGGTCTCGGTTCCTGGTTGTCCCCAGCAGGAGATGACGGGAGAGACTTGGCCTTCTTGTGTTCATCTCTTTTCTTATGGGAACTAGGAGGGGTTGAAGCCTCCAACCCAGAAACAGCCTCTGAAAAGGAAGATTTAAGTAGTCCCTTTAAAATCAGTTTATTTTTCCTTTCCACCAAAGTCTTGTTAGAAAAATTAGCACAAATTCTGCAAGGCAGCTCAACAGTTAAGTGAGGCACACCCAAACAGTAAACATATAACGCGTGTCCATCCGAAATAGGCAATTTATGCCCACAATCCACATATCTTTTAAATCCTGGAGCACCTTTTTTCTCTGCCATGATAGGAGGAAGAAAGAAAGGAAGGAAGAAGGTACCAACAATGGTACGAGAAATACCCGAAGGTAAAGCAGGAAAGATTTTACCAACGATGGTAAAGGAGTTACCTCACAGTAAGAAGAAAGAAGGTCTAGAAAAAAAAACAAAAAAGAGTTGCTAGATGTGATAGGGTAAGAGCTAACTATTTAACAAAATTAGAACAAAGAATAACTGCAATACGATAATGTATTATCAAAGAAGTTTATTTAGCTCAAGAGAAGTGGCTTAACACGACTGAATGGCGACGCAGCAAATGAAATCTGAGGTAACAGGGAGAGGAGAATTGTGGGTAAGAGTTTAGCTTGAGAGTTTGTGGCTGTCGCGAACTTGGAAGATGGCCATCTCAGTTACGAGGTTGGAACCGATAACCCAGGCATAAGGAATGAACGAGGATTAACAATATCAGATGGTTAAGTTACTTTCTATAAATATCTCCAAATGCACACAAGTCCTGCAAAACCAGATAGTGACAACTTACAACTTAAGCTGAGTAAACAAGAGGGTCAGTTACTTTCTGTAGGTAGCTCCCATCCCCAATCCAACAGTTATAGCTGTTTCTGTGTATGACTGTAATAAAAATGATGCCCCATTTCAGAGTTGTTCTGTGGAAACAATAGCCACACATTCAAGCATTCCAATTTACTTCACATAAAATCACAGTAATCTTCCTAAGGCAGAAAAATTAAGGAAAAGTAGCATCTGGTCATCACCCCACTCCCACCACAACACACACACACATACACACAGACACAGACACAGACACACACACACAGACACACACACACACAGACACAGACACACACACAGACACACACACAGACAGACACACACACACACACACACACACCAGGATTTGTTTTACGTTGATCTAATTCTCTTAGTTATAAGAGAAGCTTGGCACTCCAATGTCTCAAATTCTGACTGAATGTAGTACCCAGTGGTTTACCCATAGCTAACAATTTTGTTGCTCAATAATCAAGGGCAAAGCCAAAAATAACAAGGGGGAGCCTTAAAAACTTGAACAATATTTAAACATTACTCTAATTTACTTGTAAACAAAACAGGTTTTGCATCAACATGCCTTTTCCAGAACAATATAAAGAAACAGTAATTTCTGGCATTATTGACTGACAATAATTCTCAGACATTATCCAGTAAATTGAATATTTTATGAGGGACAGAGGAAAAATAAGAAGCAAAATCAAAGACATCTGAGAAAATTAGTGTAAATTTTTGGTGTCTGTCATTGCCATTAACAGTAAAAAAAAATTGAATTTTAAAACATTATCTCACTTACATTGTCAATAGCACTTTTCTCTTCCTGCTACACATATTACATCTTAATATTTGTTGTCTTCTTCTTCCATCCAACCTATGATCCACCTGGCTCATTCTCTAGGTAGGTCAAGGTCAGGATGAAGCAGGAGGTTAACAAATCATGGTCACGCTTGGAACTTTTTTCCTGGAGTACTTCTCTTGCTGCTGTGATGAGGGTGTTTTTCTGCTAATTATATTTTCTAAAAGTAACAAAATGCAAGTTTCTTTACTTTAAGAAAATAAATAGCAGAATAATGCCCCTATCACAGCTGCAAGAGCATTGCCCTAGGTGGCAGCCTTGTTCGCCAAGTGTTAAAGCTGAACCTGATTACCAGCACTGATTTCTCTATGCCAGCAATGCATGAAATGCACTGAAGACCGATCATCATCTGCCGATTGTGCCCTGTAACATTTTGCACCCAGGCCAGCCTCCATCCCATCCTAGATACATCCCACTCTTAGTGCCCAGTTAATGCACATTAATGCAAAACCTGTTGTTCTATTAACTTTAAAGTAATATTTAAAATTGTCATTCATTTTGGGCCTTTGTCCCCTCATTATATTTGGCTTTGTCCTTGATTCTTGAGCAAAAAAGTTGAGAGCTTTTCTTCTTCCATGTTTATATGAAGAGAATTTTATATTTTATAAATAAATCCGCAGTAAGAAACCAAACTACTGGCTCCAGATAATGTTTGATTGTCAAAAGTACAATGTCAGTGTTGCAAAGTCCATACTTGTAAAGTAGGAAACAAAATGTTTAAGCAATGTAATAATATCTTGATGTCCCCCTTTTTGATCTATTTTTTATGTTTTTGTTGACTAGGTTATCCATATTCTTTGGAGGCTTATGAAGAAAAGTTCTAATGACATGTAATGCTGCAGGAAGGTATATCCCTCCAAACAAATTAAGAGACCAGTAAAGGTATATACCCAAGTAGTACAAACTGATCATACAGGCATAGACACAGAATATAAACAAATGGATTGACTTAAGATAAACCGATAACATTTGACTTTTGTGCACCCATTCCTTCCCACAATTGACCATTTAGGCTTGCATTTGCAAACACAGACTTAAACGATGTTTACTTAACATACTTCACTAATTAACAAGACACACTTAAGAAAAATTACTTAATAAAAACTGAACTACAATTTACAAACATAACTGTCATTAATATTTGGTAAACACTTGACAGGTCTCATTTCAAAGAGTGTATTACTTCATACAGACACACATTAACCCATTTACAGTTAATTTCTAATGCTGTACAATTCCCAATGGCAAATACAGAAGGATGTAGTAAAGAAACCTTGTTACTTAAGCACTAAAATCTATATTCATTGTTAGAAAACCATAGGTTCATTGGTGTTTACTAGGCTAATGACCACAAGGGCCTTTTTAAGCCCAGCCATGCATCTCAAATCTCTGACAGGTGCTGGTACCCTTGATATGTGTAAGCAGGGGCTTGAGAGGTGAAACATTTACAAGCAAGGGCCTGGGAGATAAACATTTGATATAGGTGCCAAACCAGGGATGAATTTCCTGTTCCCCATCCAATTGTTCAAGTTACACTTGAATTGGGTTAGGAAGGAACTCTGCTTCACATGGATGGGGAACCTGTTCCAGAGAAGGAGTAGTCTCTGGGATATATACCCGTCTCGCCAGCAGGTCCTATTTATATCACAGGCAAGGTTTAAATCTTTACTACGGGTAATTCTGGTGCTGTTTGTTTTAAAGATATGCAGCAGGTCCATCAGAGTAGGGTCTGACAATGCCTTGTATACCAGGCATAGATCTCCCCTCAACAGCCTGTAGGAGACAGAATACAAGAATAGGGCCTTGAGGTGGTCAGCACAGGACATGTTACTTACACCCTGTATTCTTTTAGTGAGGAACCTCTGTGGACATTCCAATTTGTTGGATATGCCTCAATAAGTACATACCAAAGAGGGCACTGTATTCAATGATAGGCCTGATGAATGCTGAATACAGTGGAAAAATGACTTCCTAGATGCTATACCTTTGTTTATAAGTTGCATAAACAGAATTATTTCCTTACTACTGTAGACATGTGATGGTCAAAGGCTAGATTGCTCTCTCTCTGTGTGTCCCTAAGTCCCTGACTACTGGGTCAACTCTTAGGGGTGTGTTGTCAATATGATAGTTACCAGGGGTGGCTGACTCCCTGAAAGACACTATTATGCATTTCCTGGCATTCAGTTTTAGTTCATGCTCTGGCACCAGTGGCTTGTCTGTGTCAGCCCTTCCTGGAGAGCATTTTTGTCGGTGGGTGATTCAATGACAGGTCCTGATGATTTGCAATCATCTACAAATTTAGTCAACCACAGGCCACTGACGTTGGCCTTAATTTTAGACAAGTAAATGCCAAAAAAGGAGTGCTCCCAAGACCTATTCCTGAGGGACTCCGCTTGTAACTGACCTCCTTGTAGAGGTGGACTCCTCTTCAAACTTCTTGGTTCTGTCTTTGAGCCAGCTGGCTATCCACTGGGTTACATAAGGGTTTGTACCAAACTTGTTATGTTTGTCAGCAATGGCCAAGTAGGGGATTGTATCAAATGCCTTGGCCAGGTCAAGGTAGGCAGTGTGAGCCATTTTGCCCTCATCCATTGCTTTGGTGACCTCCTCACAGTCCATCAGGTTGAGCAGGCATGACCTGCCCTTGATGAAACCAAACTGGGTTGCGTCCAGTGTCTGTTTCCTATGTCACTACTGAACATGTCCATGATAATTCTTTACAGAGCTTTGCATATGTGGCTAGTGAGACTTATGGGTCTGTAGTGTCCAGGGTTTGTAGATGGCCTGCCTTTATGCAGTGGGATAACTGTTGCTGTTCTCCATTTATGAGGTATGAAGCCTATTTGGAGACAACAGTTAAATAGCAATTCCACAGGGCGTGATACATCATGCTATTTAGAAGGCATCCTGGGATACTGTCTGGGTCCACTGCTGTAGGGTTCTTGGCTTTAGTGAGAGCATTAAGGACGCATTCCCTAGTGATAGCAGGCAGGGGAGTTATATTGGATGGTATTTCCTGAAGGAAGGTTGATGAGGAAAGGGGGGTAAAGTTGGAGCTGAATTTGTCAGCCAGTAGGTTTGCTATATCTTCTAGCTCAGTACAGGTTGCTCCATTTACAATGAACTCTGCAAACAATTTTGTACTGTTTTTGAGGTTGTAGACATAGCTAAAGAATGCCTTGTGGTTGTCCTTGGCCTGGGAGGCCAAATTTACCTCAAATTTGGTTTTGGTGGACTTTATTTGTCCTCTGAGTTGTTTGTTTAGTTTGATTAGAGTGCTTTTATCTTGCTGGGTGCTGCACCTCCTAATTTTTGCTTCTGTTATACAGCCTACTGACGTTGTGATTCCACCAGCATGGCTTGTTTTTTTAATTAGCTCTGTACTTCTCCCTGGTGGGTAGAGTTGCCTTTATACAGCTACTAACATGCTTGCATACAGTTTATGCAAACAGTTCTGTGTAGGCAGTAGTGTACTCAGGGTTTATGGGAGTGTTGAAATGTTGCCAGTTTATCACTTAATAGTAGGAACAAGCTAGAGACCTGCTACAACAAAATCACCAAATTCGCCACAGGGGCATCCTACCATAGTCACCACTGTCTCTCACTTGCTGAACTGGGCTGACTTGAACTCCCTCACCTCCTTCAATGGTATCAACTATCACTCGCCCACAAACTAGTAAACCATCCACTAAATGTCCCATCCCTCCAGAATCTACTCCAAACCTATCGCACCACCAGACCACTAAGATCCAGCAACAAAAATCCCTTGCAGATCACTAAAGCCAATAACTCTGCAGGTGAAGCACTATTCTCTTGCGTCATAGCCAAATTATGGAACTCCCTCTCACCCACAATTACCTCCGTACCATCATGCACCCACTTCAAAACTTTACTAAAAGCACACCTAAAAACATGCTGGCTATGCCCTTGCAACTCCCACTCTAATTAGTATTTGTTCAAGATAAATCTTGACCAATGGATGGGAGGGATTACCTCAGTGTCACTGCTCAACAGAGGCACAGCAAAATAATGGGTATAGTTCCCCAACTAAAAGGGTGGCGTAAGCAAAACTATATGGGCTAGGCTTGTAAATGCCCTCGGGCAGATAGCCTAGTATGAACCTATGAACCTATGAATATCACCCACCCCATCCAACCACTACCTTTCTTTCCACCCCACTAACTACCTTGATTATAGCAAGCTCAGATGCTCATAAGCCTTATTGTAACATTTGTTAATGTCTGTTATGTACTTCGCAGAAAAAGATTCTAGTTGTCTACTGATGTACTATGTTCTTCATCTGTAAATATGTTTGTAATTAATTGCTATGTTAAATTGTTAATTGCTATGTAATCAAATGTAACTACTGTCTGTTTATTTTAACTGTGGAGCTTTTCTCCCCGGGTCTCCGCTGAAAATGGACCTACGTCCAGTCGGACACACCCGGTCAAAAAATGTAAATAAATAAAAATAAATACAGTTAGCCTTAAAGTAGTTCCTGAATATTCCAGGGTTAGCTGGGGTTCCAGGTTTTAATTTTTACTTCAAAGGAGACCATTTTGCAGTCTGACCTTACCAGAGAAGACATTACACTAATGGGTGTGCAGCAGTCTCCCATATTAGAGAGGACCAGATCCAGTATGGTTGGACCCTTGTTGGTGTACTGATAATCTAGTCCAGGGAGTTTGTGTTTACAAAATCCAGGAATCTCTGTGCCTGTACGTTTGGTGTCATATATAATTCCTAGTTAATAGTGGGGTAATTAAAGTTTCCCATGAATATGGTACTGGGTTGGATGGCGAGTGTTTCCAATAAACTTAAATACATGTCATGGGTTTCCTGGGTCATAGAGGGGACCTATAACTTGCAAGGAAGTGGAATTGGATTTTGTCTATGGTAATTTGAACATGGAGAAGCTCAAGTGCATTGTCCTGCTTGACCAGTCTTGAGGTATATTTATTTTTGATGCAAAGTGAGACACCTTGGTGTGCTTTCTGCTGCTTTAAACCATGTCTCTCAGCATTCTCTAGGGTGAAGAGAGCTTCTAGGGAGTAGATTTTTGTGTTCAGACTCCTAGGATACAGCGGTAACATCTTTAGATTTTTCTTGGTTTTGATCTATTATGTCTGAAAAACAGCTTGTTTTCTGTATGATCTTGCCCAGAAACTGAGTAGAAAGTCAGAGGTACCACAATACTACATAGATTGTGCAAGTCTGCATTGATTATGGTCAATTTTATAACTCACACACACAGCGTGTACAGCATATAGTGTACAACTCTAGATGAACTTAATGTTCTGCCACTGAAAATGTTATTGTATTTTTCACTTTCTTCCACAGCTTTGCATTGCCCTTTACAGTTTCATAGTAAAGCAGAACTTTAGAATCTTAGGCTGATGCTTCAAATCCTAATATAATCTAAAATAAAAGTTTTATATTTACAAATTTAAAACTTTATACAAATTAGAGTTAGCTAATATGGTAAAGCTGTGTGAAACTAGGCATATACTTACACCTACTGTAGCACAGACACAACAACCAGGTACAGGCAAATGGGGTAAATTATCTGTAATCCCCATCATGATCCAGCTTTACTGAGATTATACAGCAGATGCAGGGTGGTGTCCAACGAGACGGAGCCCGAATAATGAAAACATTCTTTCTTTACTCAATCCAATGATCAAAATGAAGTACAAATACACATAAAGTCACAGTTTAAAAATGATAAAACAATAAGTTAAGCACTTTCGTCAATACTCAGACTTCTTCAGAATAGTGAATTGCTGGCTGATAACTCCTTAAATACACACCCAGTCAATTAGTAAAATATTACCCCACATCATTTCCTTTCAATTAAGAAACATCACAGGAAGTGTAAGGTAGTAGTGAATACTCCCCCTGTTTGCAAGTACACAAAAAGTCAACTAACCAAATATTAAATCAATAGTGTCACATGTAAAGAATGTTATAAGGCAAAAAATACCAATGACAATATAAATAAATCATAACATAAATAACTGTTTAACTTTCAAAAGTGGTGCTATAGGAATTCTATCATTAAGACCTGGAGGGGAGTATGCATTCAGTCTGATCTGCCACTTTAACTCAATGTACTCCAAATATTCCTCAACAGGTCCCTTTGTCCCAAATCAACTTGTTCAAGAATAAAAAAACTAAAACTGTGATTACTTTGGTCATTAATATGCCTAAATAATGCATTCTTCATATTTTTCTGCTTGATGTCATATAAATGTTGGTAGACTCTAAGTCTAAAAGCATTTTTTGTTTTCCCCACATAATAACCTTGGCAGTTTTTACATACTGCAATATAAACAACCCCCTTAGTATAGCAAAACATTTTCTTTTTATTAGTAATGGATCCAAAATTCTTAAGATTAAATTTGTCTGTATCCATCATGAAAGGGCACTGGGGACATCTACCACATTTATACGTGCCACCTCTAGTGAGATTAGGTTTGCCTTTTTCAAGTCATCCTTTTATTGATGTACTCTTTTTATAAACTATAGTGGGTCTCTTACCTATCTTGTCCAAGACCCCGATATCATTATCAAAACCTTCCAATATTTATGTATTATGTATTTAATTTCTTCAAAATCTGCAGAATATGTGAGTGTCAATGCATGTGTAAAAATAGTATTATTGTGCCTCACATTATTGTGGCCATCCCTATTGCCCAATAGGGCTCTAAAGTGTCCACTGGTCCTCTTATTTATAACTTCCTGAATGATGTTTGATAGAAAAGGCTCTGGATAACCTCTTCTCTGAAACATATTGGACAAATTGTCACATTCCTTGGTAAAGTCGTAAATGTCAGACACCATCCTGGCCAATCTAACACATTGGCCCTTGACCAGGGCCTTCTTCTGGTGCAAAGGATGTGCACTAGTAAAATGTAATAATGTGTTAGAATAGGTTGGTTTCCTATATAGTTGGGAAATAAAACAGTTGTTCACATAATCTTTGTTTATGGTAATGTCCAAATAATGAATATAATCTAGATCCTTGACCGTAGTAAATCTCAAAAAACTGGTGGTACTGTTCGAAAAGAACCTATTCAAATCTTGTTCTGATTGATTCCAAAACAGGACAATATCATCAAGGTATCGCCCATACAATACCCATGAAGTCCTGAATTCGGAGTTAAAAATGTATTGATCTTCCCAATGTGCTAAGACAATGTTGGCGAAGATTGGTGCACAACATGCACCCATGGCAACTCCAAGCCTTTGTTTAAATAAATGTCCTTCAAATGTAATGAAATTGTTTTCCAAAACCATCTCCATACTACAAGTACAGATGGTCAAGATGGTGTCATGATTCAATATAGAAACTCATAGAACCAGTCCAGACCTATATCATGTGGTATAACTGAAAACAGGTCACAGACGTCAGTAGTCACCAGGATGAGGTTACTGTCATACATATTCTGATTGACTTTACCAAGGAAGTCCCATGAGTCCTTAATTATAGTAATCCGATTATCAAGGACCCCCTTAGTCATACTGTCAATGTATTTTGTTATACTAAATGTTTTGGAGGCTTTAGCATCTACAATGGGTCTTAAAGGTGGACTGTGTATTGATTTGTGAATTTTTGGTATTCCAAATATGGTGGGAATCTTGGGATGTTTGGTTAAAATGTAGTTGTGTGTGTCTAGTGTGATTTGTCCAATCAGTAAAAGTTGCTCCAATTCTAAGTCAATGTTACGATATGCTATGTTTAATTCATTTTGTGAGGTCTCAGTGTACACTTCACTATATAGTATGTCAAACATTCTACTATTGTAATCATCAGTATTCATAATAACCAGACCCCCACCCTTGTCCGGTTTCATAAGTCTTATATTAGTCTGATGTAAAATTTCACTCAAAATATCCTTCTCCTCTATTTATAAATTGTCTATGGGTGAGTCATTATGCCTATAACCCAATCGTGTTCTAATGTCGTTTTCACATAGAACCTCAAATATTTGTACCAAAGGGTGATTGGGAGGTTGAAAGGTACTTGGTCTTCTAAGGTTTGAGCCACAAGTAAAATTACTATCAGGAAAAAATAAAGCTAGATTTAATTTCCTTGTAAATAGTTTTAACTGCACCATAACATCTACTATGTTGCCCTTGCTAGTAGGCACAAAAATCATACCTTTGGATAGAAAATCGGCCCATTCCCTAGTGACAGTAAGACCACTGTAATTATAAATACTGAAGTCATCCAAATCATTAGTCACAATTGAAAGAATCACATTCTCAGTCTCAGTATGTGATGGGCTGCTTATCTCCGGTAGTTGTTCCATCCCCCCCTCCCCCTCCGTGGTGCAGATCGAGGACTGTAATAATTCAACCTCATCTGTCTTTGGTTGATTAGCCTCTCCTGAGGGGGGCTTGTTCTAAAGGGATTTCCTCTCCTTCCTTATCATCTTGTGTCTCACAAGCTTGCCCTAATGTACAAGTACTGTGATTACCAGTCATTTGATTAAATTGCCCTCTTGGGGGGTCTGGATAAGCCACACCCTTCTCATAATCCATTTTGTCCCTACATAACTTCCTTTCCTTTTTCCCTTTTAAATCACTGAGTTCGTTATAGACAGTATCAAACACAGCATTAAAAACATTTTTCTTAGATTCAAACAATAAGTCATTTTTAATGTTGACATCTACCTGATTAATTTCTCTTAACAATAGTGCCATTCTCTTATTGTTATCCACAATGAGAATACGTAACAATTCACAGCCTTGTCTGTTAAAAAATCCCAAAAGTTATTTGTAAAGATGTGAATCCTTTTCTTAATACATTCAGTTAGGTACTCATTTAATTTTCTTATATTTGAATAATAAAGTTTTAAACATGGGGATTTGTTGATCTATACAATTTAAACTGAGATCAGTTTTTAACCAATGTTCTATGGAAATGTTAACATAGTCCGCTTCATGAGGCTCATGCATATTCAAGCCTTGAGTGCAAGACGCACCAATGGTAGTGGAATACGTCACTTCCTTATTAATGACCAAAGTAATCACAGTTTTAGTTTTTTTATTCTTGAACAAGTTGATTTGGGACAAAGGGGCGGACCTGTTGAGGAATATTTGGAGTACATTGAGTTAAAGTGGCAGATCAGACTGAATGCATACTCCCCTCCAGGTCTTAATGATAGAATTTCTATAGCACCACTTTTGAAACTTAAACAGTTATTTATGTTATGATTTATTTATATTGTCATTGGTATTTTTTGCCTTATAACATTCTTTACATGTGACACTACTGATTTAACATTTGGTTAGTTGACTTTCTGTGTACTTGCAAACAGGGGGAGTATTCACTACTACCTTACACTTCCTGTGATGTTTCTTAATTGAAAAGAAATGATGTGGGGTAATATTTTACTAATTGACTGGGTGTGTATTTAAGGAGTTATCAGCCAGCAATTCACTGTTCTGAAGAAGTCTGAGTATTGTGGCGCTTAACTTGTTGTTTTATCATTTTTAAACTGTGACTTTATGTGTATTTGTACTTCATTTTGATCATTGGATTGAGTAAAGAAAGAATGTTTTCATTATTCGGGCTCCGTATCGTTGGACACCACCCTGCATCTGCTGTTCATTTTACTGAGATTATATTATAGGTGCATAAGCAACTTAATTTAAAAAAAAACCCTGAAATGTGTGTATTATAAAGTCATTCAAGACAATATCATAGACCAAGCAAAGTGTAACATTTTGCCTGAAATGTATGATGAAGTGTAAAGTTATAAATTTGGACTGCAAACCTGAAAGCTCTTACTTAGAAACTATATGTAAAGAGCTACATTTTGAAAGAAGTCAAACAGAAAATTGACACATCCTTACCCAGTGCCCTCACTTGGTACTGTATAGCTGAAGGATTCTCTGGCAGAGCTGTCGAGTACAGGAGATGGTGTGTAGGTACTGTCCTGAGTATCCAGCAGCAGTGGAATTATGTGGTTGCTTTGGTTGACTGTCATAGAAAGGGGAAGACTAGCCCTGCGGATCGGGGGTGGACTGGCAATGGTTAGCATACAGTCAGGCCTTGTATCCAGACTGTAGCCCTGGGGTATGGAAGTAGAACTGCTGCTAGTAGATGATGCATTTCCTGGCACTGTAGTGGCAGCTGTAAAGAAGGGAGAAAAATAAAAGTCAGCTCAGTGTACATAACAGTGTTTTATCTATAACAGTGAGATTAGTTCAACTCCATGCTGTCAGGTGGAGCCTTGACTGCGACACAGGTGACCAGGTTTTGAGTAGTGGCCCTGGGACTATAGCACCCAGGCAAAGAGGGAAAGCAGTGAAGGGGCATAGCCACCTTGCCTGTTACAGGGGAATTTGCAGCTGCTTGGGAAGCACACTGTGATGGTGAGATTTCCAGTGAAACCACCTTTTGTGCCTCAAATCTGGTGGGTGGTGGGTGGGGCTGCTTGCTAATAATATTGCACACACCTTTTTCCCTTCCTTAGCCTAGGGTCTATGGGGATGTAGGACCACAGAGAAAATGATTGAACTAACCCTGATGGTTGCCATAATGATGGCTTCTCTTGTCTTAACTCTCATCCTCAATGATGAGAGACTGAACGGATTCACTGGCCAAGGAGGGTCTGATGATCAGCAGGCAGCTGGGGGGGGGGGGTAAAGACAGGAAAGAAAAAAAAACACTGGTGAGACTGGAAAAGGATTTGTACACATACAAATGCAATTATAAACCACTGCACTGAGAAGATGAAGCACATACAGATTGCCCATGATGTACAATCTACATAAATCTATGCACACGATGTACAATCAACATAAATCTAAATTTTCTATTGCATATATTTTTCATAAATAAAGACACATCCATACTCAGTGTCACTGCTTGACAGAGGCACAGAAAAATGATAGGCATAGTTTTAGATAGCCTAGTATGAACCTATGAACCTATGAACTAAAATGAAATACAGGCTTAGTGGAAGAGTACAGTATTTAAACAGTCAATGTCTGCACCTTCAGTTTTAACAAAAATTATTCCTTTTTCTTTTCTTTTTTTTTTAGATGCATTCTCAAATGTTCTGGTAATGGATTTTGCAATGAATGACAAACCACATCTGATACTCAAGATGCAATCAATTACATCAACTGTATCCACGTTTCTCAAATAAGCAGCCCTACCAAGTACAGAACTGCCCTTTTTAGTGGATCAGAACAGCGGAGTAGGACAGGACGTTCATTTGCAACAGAGGTGATCCAGGACTGACCTACATATCTAAGAAGATGGAGGGCTACTGGTGTGGGCTTGGGCTTGAGTGTCCGATGGCCATCTCACTTATCTCAGAGAGATTAGCACTTTGATGCTTTCTAGTGGGGGCTGTCGTGTAGTGATAATGTCACACAAGCTAGTGTGCACTTCATGCTGGAGCCAGTTTTAAATATATCATATGGAATACATGCATCCATGCTTAAATCACCAGTCATCACCCCATGTTGTCTCCCCCATTCTCAGTGGTAAAGTGGTCATCCAAAGAATGTGTAGGAGGAAGAAGAGGCATTGAGAACTAGCAGATGCTCATTCCAATAAGAGCCAATGTATGTATGTATTTAATGTTTTCTTTAATGTAATAACTTTCTTGTGCTCTTCCCTTTGGGCCTCCAATGAAAAAAAGTATCACTCCCAGGTAAAGAAATATGTATATACATACATATACACACACACACACACGTGTATTTATGTGTATCTATCTATATCTTTATAGATATAAAAATATAGTTATATGTATGCATCTCTCTCTCTCTCTCTCTCTCTCTATATATATATATATATATATATATATATATATATATATACACACACACACACACACACACACACACATACATACATGTGTGTGTGTATGTGTGCAAATATATATATATATATATATATATATATATATATATATATATATATATATATATATCAGGTTCCATCCCATTGCTCGACTGTGTGTTTGTCTGACAGCTGTTTAGTTGACAATTTGTGTCAGTGATGAAGGCAAAGCCCTAGTACAACGTGCCATGACTCTGCCTGGACTTTACTTTTAATAGCGGATATAACAACAGGAGGTAGCATGGGAATGCCATTTGCAAATAATCCGCTTTGACACAGGTTGTCCTTTTTTCTTACTTTCATAAGAAAGGAATACCTGATCAGAGGTTCTGAAGGTGTTATTTCTGTTTAGATAATATCAGAGTTATCTCTGGGGATGGGTTCTGGAAAGAAGACAGGGAAAGGGATAGCTTGGCTTAAAGTAAACTCTGATACCACTGTATGCATAAATGAAAGATTAGTTCTTAAGTAAACCCTATCTTCATGGAAAATGAGAAAAAGTTAACCCTCCGTGAGAGCTTGCAACTCAAGAAACTCTTCTTGAAGAAGTCAGAACAATTAAGAAAATGGTTTTCCTTGTTATGAACCTCAAATCAGCCTGATCAATGGAGCACAAGTTAATTTTTCCAAAACAAGATGAAGAACCCAAGCTAATACAGACATTCAATATGGCGACAACTGTGTGAGGTAGGGTCTCTGCTGCCTCTCTCTAATCAAACCAAACTGAGATATCCTCACTGATCCAGTAAATGTTCTAGGAGTATATTAAAACATGTAATTGCTTGTCACTGATTAATGCTTTATGATGAAAAAGACAATACAGGAAAATGAAATCTTGAAAGCCAAGGTGTATGCATTGGAGGCAAAGCTTGTGTATGTCAAGACAGCCTTACTGGATCCGGAGTATTGACTGCAAAATAAAAACCTCAGGATTAGCTGAATTCCTGAAAAGATGGAATGTCTGGACTGTAGAGGTTTTGTACAAAAAAAAAAAAACAGATTTCTCATTGGACCCAAATTAGTTTGGAGAAAATAATGGTGGAGAGGGCACATAGTACTGCCTGGGTACCAGTGGGTAACCCGCAGAGATTTCCTTGCCCTATTATACCTCACTTAGTCAACGTTCTGCTTAAGTAAAAAATATTAACAGCTATATTCAAAACCCAGGTTTCGTTTTACTTGCAGGGAAGCCAGGGTCGTTACTCACCATGATTACTTTGTGAATACCACGAAAAAGACAGCATTGTTGGTCCCAGTGCAGAGACTGTAAAAACTTCTGGATTGAAATTTAAATTCTTTATCTAGCCTATTTAAAAAAAAAAATGTTTCTCCAGGTGGCCCTAAAATATTCTCCAACCTGGAGGAAGCAATGATGGCAACTGAAACTAATTGTACTTCAGGTTGTCATAGTGCAGCAGGCCAGGGATCTTTGGAAGGTCAAAGTGATGGGGAAAGAGTTCCAAATGGCACAGAAAAATACTGCTGTGGGATTATTTCCCGTTTTCATGAAATAAGCTACTCTGAGACATAGAGAGCAATTACTATACAGATTCTGTCTCAAAGAGGTCATGAACTTGACCCTTAACTAGCTCCTTAGCTTTAATAGCAAGATAAAGGTAGTCCTTGGGATGCTTTCATTTCAGTGCCACATTCGTTTGACTCTTTTCACAATGACATATGTATTAATTACAAGTAGGTTTCATTTTATATGTGACATTATAGATGATACTGCCTTCTGTTTTAATGTTTTTTTAAAGGTAAAATTAAGTTTTCTTTATTTTTATATCATTTTAGCAATTCAGTACTTATCAGTTAATCAGCATGGTTGTGCTAGGAATGACATGTGGGGAAGACTGAGAAGGTATGGTGGGTAACCCAGCGATGGACAGATATTATTGGCTAGAGAGAGAGTCTGTAAATGAGTACCATTTAAACCACTGCAAACACATGTTCATTGGTATGACCTGAGATGGGGGAAAGCTAGAAATGTAACATGGACATTATAACTTGGAGTTACAACAAAGTTCCATTTTATACAGCTGTCTGCAGAACTTGGGTATGTTTTACAATTCACTGCTTGTTGGGCTGGTTAAAAATAAGTATATGAAAAAGGAGGAGGAAATACTGTATGTTATGTTAACAGGATAAATGATGAGGGGTTAGGTGAGCTAATCGAGAGTGTATTCAACAACGGAGCTGAAAAGAATAGGCTTTTCTTGAGTTATATGACTTTACCTTGGTTTCTCTACTATCTGGATGATAATCAGTATTGATTAGTGAAAGTATTTGGATAAGTTAGGTGAGAGAGTTTCTACAAAGCATTTAAGCTTGAGGCGGCAAGACGTGGCTGGATGGTAACTAAGAAAAGAAGGTGAATTGTCCGTATATCAGGGAATCAGTTGTAAATAGTTCAATAGGGGGTTAAAGAGGAGATGGGTTATAATTACACTGAGTTCAAAATTTACTTTAGTCTATTTTAGAGGTAAAATTTAGTTTGCACGTTTTGTAGGGTATGAGAGTTTTAACATTTTTTTGAAACTGTGATATAGTTAAAAGATCAGTACACTTGAAAAAATAATGTAGTGAATTAATGGAATCCCCAGTTGTGATGCAGCCTTTGTAAATCAGTTTTAGACTGGACTGTAATGAATAGCTAAAGTAAAATAACTAGCCTGTCACTGGTGATAAAATATTACAACATGGATGTGGCTTGTTCATATTTGTTAATTGAGAAAGTTGTTAGTCAAGCTGTTATCAAAAAAATAAAATGATCAATATTTCACTAAAAAACGGAGTTAAGATCTCAAGTAGGAGTCATCTGTTTTCTAAGTGGATGAGTGTGCAGAACCCCTTTCAAAAATTTTTAACACAAGAATGCAATGAAATGAGGGATCCTTCGACAGACTTACTGAAATGGAAAATAAATGAAACTTGATAGAGTAGTAAAAGAAGCCAGATGATAACTCACACAAAAATAATAGAACCAGTGAAATACTAGCCTTGAAAGTGCCCGGGTTCTTATTTTGGCACCAAGTAGAAAACCTTTTCCATTTAGTAATACAAGATTTCCTAGTAGCAAGTTTCTTTGCTTCCATTAATACCTGATGCACTTCCTCAGAAACTAGGTTCCTAAAAGCTATTAAAACTCTATCATCCAGGCAGTTAGTTGAAGTTATTTCATGCTGGAGTGTAGCAAACAGTCCCTGTCTTGCATGAGTAGATCCATTTTGTTAGGAAGCTCGTGGTAACTGCCCTTGGATATTTCCAAAAAAAGGGTGAACTACTTTTACTTGAGCCAGAAGGAAGTCACCGCCACTATTATTTATTTATTTCCAGTTTGATGACTGAGGATGTCCACTGGGCTCAGGGAGCCCGTTTTCAGTGGAGGCCCGGGGAGAAAAGCTCCATGTTACAAAGTTTAGATACAGATACAATATAGAAAAGAAGAACAATTTACAATTATGTTTAATGCTAGAGAGCAGGTGTAATTTCTTAGGTACGTTACCTTTAGATACAGACACAATATTATTAATGAACAATTTACAGTTACAGTTCATGTTAGAGAGCAGGTGTAAATTCTTAGGTACATGGTACAAATTTGATATTTACAATACGTACATATGTGTGGTAGCCTATACTGGTACGACTATCTATCAGGAGTCCTTCTAAACCTATAGAACTCCAGATATCAGTCTAAAGGCTGGCATCACATAGAACAACATATGATAAAGCACTTAAAAGCAATCTTCCTAAATCCCAAATACCTCCTATTCGTCCCACAAAAATAATTCTCAGCAACCCCACAAGAGCACTCTACCAGAGCAACACCCAACCCAACTCATACAGTCATGCCCTTTGGAGCCTCAGCTACAAAACCCATAAGGCAAGCCAACACACTACCCAATATTTTAATCATAGGATAATCCATTGTGAGACAAGTCCCACTCACCGAGCAAGCTGAATACACAGAAAGTCACAGTCAGATGTGCATCAGGGGCCAGGGTCCACCAAATCACTAACTCACTCAAGTCATTAGACAACAAGTATCTGTATGACCCAGTTATAGTGCATGTGAATGTGAATGAACTGAGATGTACCTCCCTGGACTACATGAAGAGAGATGTTATCGAGCTCTCAGACTATGTTCCCTAGGCTGGTATGTGCCTTGCACTGAGAAGCATGAGAACAATTCTACCTTCAATAAGGATGATGCCACAATATGAACGAAAGACAGCTGAATTTAATGATTGGCTTAGATTCTGGTGCCATTGTGAGGGGGTACAACACTTGTTAGCATGGGAGGATATGGTCAACAGAACACATTGCTTTGCCAAGAATGGTCTGCACCCATTCTCTTGAAGTGTTTGAATTTTGGCTAAAACATTGTCTTCCTCCATAGTGCCTTTTTTAGGCAATGCCAAACTGACAAACCATCCAACGTAGTAAAACCAACTTAAGGGAATCTAAAGGTGTTACTGTTCAATGCCAGAAGCTTAAACAAGAAACTCCACTCCCTCCAGACTCTTCTCACCCAGGAGAATGTGGACATCTGTGCAGTTACTGAGACATGGTTTTAAAGCCATGGACAGCACCCCAGCAGTGAAGGGCTACAATGTCTTATAGGTTCATAGGTTGATACTAGGCTATCTGCCCTAGGGCATTTATAAGCTTAGCCAGAGTGTTTTTGGCTTTCCCCACCCTTTTAGATTAGTTGACTGTGCCTCTGTATAGTAGGTCACAGAAGATAGCCATTTTAAGGTTAGTTTGCTGTGCCTCTGTCTAGTAGGGACACAGACGAGATCCCAGGGGTAAACCTATGATCTCCCATCCACTCGTCTAGATTTCTCTTGAAGAGGGTCATTGAGGGGCTCTGCCTAACATGGATTGGAATTTTGTTCCAGAGTGAGGGGAGCCTCTGGGATATGAATCTGTCCCTCCAGCATGTCCTATTTATTTCTGTGCTGAGGTTTAAGTCCCTGGAGCGTGTAGCTCTAAGGGATTTGGACTTCCTGAGTTGGAGCATGTCTGTCCATTAATTCTGGGTTGGACATGGCTTTATACGTCAGGCACAGATAGCCTCTCAGTAGGCGGTAAGCAACTGAGTAGAGCTGGAGTTTCTTCAGCCAAACTGTGTAGGGCATCTGTTTGAGTCCCTTAATACTCTTGGTGAGGTACTTTTGGGCTCTTTCCAGTTGTTGCAGGTGTCTGGTAAGGTACATCCCAAATGGGGCATTGAATTCAATTATGGGCCTACTGAGTGATGAGTACAGGGGCACAATGACCTCTCTTGATCTAGATGTGAACCCATTTGTGATAAGGTGGGCTATATAGAAGGTCTTTCTAACCACTTTGGCAACGTGACTGTCAAAGGAGAGACTGCTATCTACTTGGGTCCCAAAATCCCTAATTACTTCTTCCGTACTTAATGGATTATCACCTATGTGGTAATTTGTGGGCACTTTGTTTTTCCTAAAGGAGATGACTATGCACTTTTTGGCATTTAGCTTTAGGCCATGGCTCTGGCACCAGTTATCCGTCTCTGTGAGACCCTTTTGGAGGATGCTTGTGTCAGTCGGCGAGTCGATTATGGCACCCAGTTTGCAGTCATCTGTGAACTTGGTCAGCCATAGTCCTCCCGTGTTAGCCTGTACCTCAGAGAAATGTATACCGAACAAGAGAGGTCCCAGGACTGAGCCTTGTGGGACACCACTTGTAACTGGTTTAGAGTCTGACATGGCACCTCCAATTCTGACCATGTGGGTTCTATCCCTGAGCCAGTTTGCAACCCATCTTGTGACATAGGGGTTGATATTTAAGCTGGTGAGCTTATTTATGATGCCCGAGTGGGGTACTGTGTCGAAGGCTTTTGCGAGGTCCAGGTAGGCTGTGTGGACTACCTTCATTTCATCTATGGCCTTGGTGACTGTTTCAAAGAAGTTGACCAGGTTCAAGAGGCAAGATCTGCCCTTAACAAAGCCGAATTGGGTAGGATCCAGTGTTTGGAGGTTCCCAATGTCTTTGTTTATGAGTTCCATGATGATACACTCCATAGCTTTGCAGACCAGGCTAGTCAGGCTTATAGGGCGATAGTTTCCGGGGTCCGTTGTGGCACCACCTTTGTGGAGTGGGACCACTGTTGCTGTATGCCATTCCTTGGGTACAGATCCTGTAGTAAAAGGCTGAGACTGAACGGTGACTTTATGTGAGGGTTCAGTTTCCACACATTCAGGCCAGCTACTGCACAGGCAAGGACCAAAGGTGGAGCTGTCTTAATCTATATCAACAACAAATTCACCTCAAGACTAGTCAAACAGAATGACACTCTTGATCTTCCCCATGTCCAGATTTCCATAGGCAGTCCCATACCATAGTCTTGCAAGTTATAGGTCATCCTCTGTCACCCAAATAACCCATAACCTGGACATACTGGAGGCCCTCGATATTCAACCCAATATTACATTCATGAGCAACTTCAATGTCTCCACTGTAAACTTATAGGCCCAGAGATTTCTAGGCTTTGTAAACAGAAACACTTTGGACCAAATAGTCCATACATCCAATAGGGGTACAAAAATATTCAACTTGGTACTCACAAACATGGCAGAATGCTGTACTCCCAAATGCAGTGTCCTCTAAGATTGGACCACAAAGCTGCCTACTTCATAATAAAAATCAGTTCTGTGACCCTAGCTAACCCTGTAACATTTAGGAACTATTCTAAGGCAAACTATCTATTACTATATAATAACCTGTCAAATATCAAGCCCCCCAAACCACGAGAACACAGCTGCCTATGCAGAATTATTCACAGAAACCCACTCTGCTGTGCCGACCAGAATAAGTCCAGAACTAACTCAAAAAACAAACCTCATTGGTGGAATCCAAACATAAACAGGTTGTACAATAAAACAAACAAAAAGTCATAACCAAGATTTGGAAATGCTATGCCTAGAATGATAAAAACACACATCAATCTAAACAATCAAGCAAAGTAAGGCTAATAAAGCTAAATATGAGGTAAAGATAGCCTCCTAGGAAAAGGGCAACCATGGGGATTTTTAAGCTATGTTCAAAACCTAAAAGGCAGCACACAGTAGTATGGAAAAATGACTGTAAATGTAGTCACCTACACACAACTATAAGATACAGCATATCTCTTGGCTGTCAAATTCAGCATTCATTTTATACCCCCTCTCTCCCTCAGCCACTCACCCCACCAAAATGCCATCAAACATCCCCACTTCAACTATCACTAGGAAGCTGGTCCTAGATGCATTCTCTAATGCCAAAAATATTGTATACCTGACTTCAGGTAGACTTCCTAGGAGGAGGAGGCTGATTCCCAGGTTAAATACATGCTGTCAGGAAAACATTCTGTACGGCAGATAAAACAAGAGGTATAGCTGCAGGCTGTAGAATATTCCGGTGTAGAAATCATAATACATTTGCTGGAAACTAGGAATTTCATTCTGTTCCCACTGAAAAACCTCCTTCACTTTAGATAAAGTTATAAAAAAAAGGGTCTTCTGTCGCAACCCTTTTCTTAGAATTAGAATCTTCAGGATGTGAAGAAAATCCTGAAGCACAACATTCTCCCATCAATTCCTGCTCTTCTGACTGAAAAATCTGAGTGAGAAAGGAAAGGAAAGTACAGTTGTGTACACTTACCACAATGTAGATGTTCGAGTGTCTTCACTGTTGCAGTCATGACTGTAGGGTTCTCCCTTGCCGGCAGGCAGTCCTCGGTCGGCCAGAATCCCAAAGTCTGGGTCCGGCGTCGGCTGTTCAGCCATGCTCCCTGACGTCAGAGTGCCAGAAGTACAAAGCTGAGAGCCGACGCCATGTTCTCCAGTTTTTCTTGCCCCAGATGTCAGAAGTTCCAAAATGAGTAAGGTCCCATACCCTTTGCAAATACACCTCAGAAGAAGGGTGAAAAAAGGAACCACACAAAAGAAAAAATAAGAGGGGACAGGAGGGAGGGAAACCCAGACTGCAACAGTGAAGACACTCGAACATCTACATTTATGGTAAGTGTACACAACTGTACTATGTTCATCGTGTTTCACTGTTGCAGTCATGACTGTAGGGTAGAATCCCAAAGCAGAAAGAAAGGGAGGTGGTCATAAAGTAGAGGGGGCGGCTATAAGACCCTGCAAGACTGCAGAAGCAAAGCCTGCCCTAGACTTAGAGTAGAGAGGTAGATTGTAGTGCTTGGAAAAAGTATGCACTGAACTCCAAGTTGCAGCTTCCAAAATGTCTTTGGTAGGAACTCCCCTGAGGAAGGCAGCTGAAGTGGCAGCAGCTCTGGTAGAGGGAGTCCTTATACTCCCTGGGATCTGCTTTCCATGGTGTGAATAGCAAAATCTGATTCCATGAGCAATCCATTTAGAAATGGTCTGTTTTGAAATGGCTTTACCTTGGGAACTTGAAGCATAAGAAACAAACAACTGCTCTGATTTCCTGATGTCCTTGGTTCTGTCCAGGTAAAAACGTAGTTGTCTGTGTACATCCAAGGAATGTGAGATCCTTTCCCCTTTATTTTGAGGAGTGGGGAAAAAAGTTGGCAAGTGAATAGTTCGATTTAAAGCCACTTTGGAAACCACCTTAGGCATGAAAGTAGGATTAGTCCTTAAAGACACCCTGTCTTGATGAAAAATAATATAAGGTTCCACAGCCATAAGAGCCTGCAACTCTGAAACCCTCCTGGCAGTGGTCAGAGCTAACAGGATGGCTGTCTTCCAAGATAAAAATCTGATGTCAGATGAGGCAGCAGGCTCAAAAGGAGGTAAGGTGAGCTTTTCCAAAACATAGTTGAGATCCCAAGCAGGGATGGGAGGAGATCTAGGAGGCCTTAAGTTCTTAGCTCCTCTGAGAAATTGTCTCATGAGCTGGTGGGAAAAGATAGGAGGGTCTGTATTATAATGAGCAGAAATAGCAGAGGCATGTATCTTTATGGAAGAGAAAGAGAGACCCTTATGTAAGAGGTCTGTCAGGTAAAGTAAAATATGAGGAATGTTAGGAATAAGAGGATCAGAATCCTGAGCCTGCATCCAGGAACAAAATCTTTTCCATTTTCCTGCATAAGATTTTCTAGTGCTAGGACGTATGGCTTCTAAAATTACATCCATAACCTGCTTGGGTAAGAGAGAATGTATCAAAGATCCTGGATTAACCAGGCCGTCAGGCTGAGAGTTTTGACATGGGAGTGTAGAATCTGACCCTGGATTTGGGACAGAAGGTTTGGAATCTGTGGTAAAACCCAGGGGGGCTCCAGACAAAGGTTTTTCAGTGTTGGGTACCAAAACTGTCGAGGCCAATTTGGGGCCAGCAAGATTATCACCTTGGGCTTGTCCCGCTTGATCTTTAGTAATACCCGTGGAAGAAGAGGAAGAGGCAGAAAGGCATATCCTGAGAGGTTTCTCCAACTGAAAGATAGAGCATCCACTTTCCAAGCTTGATCGTGGAAAGTCCTGGTGCAAATAATTGGTAGTTGATGAGTGAGGTGGGATGCAAAGAGGTCTATGTGAAGATATCCCCAGACTGCTGTAATCATTTTGAATATTTTGGTGTCCAGCATCCATTCGTGTGGATCCGACAGGTTTCTGCTCAGACTGTCTGCCACGAAGTTTTGCTTCCCTGGTAAAAACTGAGCTTGAAGGTCCAGTTTGCAAGCTAGAGCTGTGTTCCAAAGATCCATGGCTAGTCTGCAAAGGGGATAGGAATGAGATCCCCCTTGCTTGTTTATGTACCACATAACTGTGGTGTTGTCTGTCCGTATCAGTAGTTGTCCTGGTTGTAGAAGATTCCTGAAGGCCAATAGAGCTTTCTGAACGGCTAACATTTCCTTTAAATTGATATGCAGGTGCTTCTGATCCTTTGTCCAAAGGCCCTGCACACAGTTGCCCTGAAAATGGGCTCCCCATGCATAATCTGAGGCATCTGTGGTTAGAATCTGAGTGGCAGGGGGCAGACAGAAGGGTTTTCCTTTGTTTAGAGTACATGCCTTGGACCACCAAAGGAATTCCTTTTGAAGACAAGGCAGGACAGAGATCAGTATGTCTAGACTGTGGCAATGCTGAGACCATACACTTTTTAGGTACCACTGTATTTTCCTCATATGTAGTCTTGCATTTGGTACGAGAAGGATGCAGGAGGCCATGTAACCCAGAGCCTGCAGGAATCTCCTTGCAGATAGCCGAGTTGAAGTTGCCAAGGTTTTGAAAGTTGAAGCCAGCTGTAATTGCTTTTCGTATGTCAAAAATGCCATCTGGGTTGTTGTGTTTAGAGAAGCGCCCAGAAAAATTATCTGTTGTGAGGGTGTCAAATTTGACTTTTTTATGTTTACAGTGAATCCCAGGAATTTGAGAAGATTCTGAACAAACTGTAGATGCTGGAGTACGACATCCTTGCTGTCTGCCTGAATAAGACAGTCGTCCAGATAAGGGTAAATTTGAATTCCCTTGAGTCTGCAATAAGCTACTACTGGAGCCAGGCACTTGGTGAAGACCCTGGGCGCAGTAGACAATCCAAAGGGCAGCGCAGAGAATTGGTAGTGCCTTGATCCTGCCTTGAACCTGAGGTATTTTCCGCATTCCTGTCTGATGGGAATGTGTAAATATGCTTCTTTTAAATCCAAAGTTACCATCCATGCATTTTTGGTCAGCACTGGCAGTAGCTGCTGTAGAGTAAGCATCTTGAATTTTGGTATCTCTAGAAAAGTGTTCAAGACTGACAGATCCAGAATGGGTCTCCATGAATTTTGCTTCCTGGGGACTAGAAAGAGCCTTGAGTAAAAACCTTGTCCCATCTCTGAAAGTGGAACTAGTTCTATGGCTTTCATAGCCAAGAGGGCTTCCACCTGGTTTAATGCCTCTGACCATTGATGTTTTGGAAGATCTGGCCATCCGCTTGGCCTTGGTGGGGTATGAAAATGGAATTTGTAACCTCTTGAAACCACATCCAGAACCCACTTGTCTTGGGTTATATGAGTCCAATTTAGGTGAAAAAGAGAAAGTTTTCCTCCGAGAGGGGCTTCCAGGCAAGAAGTTCCTGCAGCCCAACAGAGGGAGTCATTGAGTCTGCTTTCTATGAGCTTGCGACCTGTCTTCTCCTCCCCTAGGGGTGGAAGCAGTCCACTGTCTTGGTCTATAAGAGGCTTGCGTTTGAGGCCTACCTCAGGGGCGTCTATATCTACCCCTCTGAGGCCTGTCTGAATTGGGAAAGGACCAATTTTTTGTAGGCCAATTCCTGCTAAATCTGGGTGGCTGTACTTATAAGAAATCTTTAACTGTTTGCATGGACTTAACCTTGTCCTCCATCTTTTTAATCACCTCTTCAGCTTTAGATCCAAACAAAACATTATGCTGAACAGGAGCATCCAATAATTTAGCCTTTACCTGATCTAGCAAATTTTGTTCCTTTAACCATGCATGCCTTCTAATTACTGTGCCAGAGGCAGCAGCCCTACAAGAATCCTCCAAGGCATCAAATCCACACTGTAAACAATGTTTCCAAACTTGTTCAGTGGCATGCAATATGTCATGTAGTTCCTTATCAACTGCACAGGTGGAAATGGAAGTTAGCTTTTGCTTTAAAACAGACAGGAGAAATTGCTGGTATTTCAGCATATGAAACTGACAGTTTAAAGCCCTAATAGATAAAGTAGCAGGTGTACACTTTTTTGCCCCATCTTTCTAAAGATCTGGAATCCTTCCCAGTGGGAATGGGTTTTTTAGCAGAAGCGTCCTTAACTCCCTTAGGACCCTGAGAAATGGTTTCAGGGTCAGCAGTAGGGTTCTTGAATAAAAACTGGTGGGAATCAGGAACCCTATAGTATCTGTCTGGCTTAACAGGAGCTGGAGGAAAAGAGTCAGGAGTTAAGTTAGCCTCTGAAAAAGCATCATCCACAATATCCAAAACAGGAGGAATAGCCAGGGGTCTATGTTGGGGAAGAAGGAGAAAATCCCTTAGTCTTTTCTTGGATTCCGAGTACTCCTGCCCTTCCCAGTGGAAATGTTCCCTCATTTCATGCAAAGTTTCCCCAAAAGAGAAATCCTCAGGGGGAGAAGCTGAAGGAATGGATTCCTCAGCATCAGAATCCTCATAAGGAGGCAAAGAATATTCCTGGTCAGAAGAAGAAACAGAAGAAACAGACGCCTGATCAGAGGAGTCATAATAAACTTCCTGCCTTGGCCTTTTATCTGGAGGGGGATGTGAGCCCCTAATCATAGTAAGCAAGTCCTCCGCCATTTTAAGTAACTGTTTCTGAGACTTGGGAGCCGGATCAGAAGAGGCCTGGGTTGCAGTCTTTGATTTGGAAGGAGTCTTTGCCTTTGTCTTTGGCTTTGCCTTTATAAGAAGTTGAGTAGGCCTGAAAACCCCTTCGGAAGCCGGTACCTGCACAGCGGCTCCGGACCCATCCGAAGGAGCATTGTCCAAAGGTCCAACTGAAATATTCAAAGGCCTAGTTGGCTCCTCGTGGGAGTCCGTTTCGGCTATCGGTTCCGAAATGGCCGATGACAGGGGCTGCAAAAGCGCCTCACTGACGACGGCCGAACCTGAAGCTGGCTCTGCTTGTGCGATATCGTCTGATTTGGACCTCGGAGGCCTGTCTTTGTCCTTGCATCATTTGTGAACTCCGGTAGCCGGAACCGTATCCGATGACATTTTGTAATTAAAACGCCTACCGAAGTAATGAAAAGCAAAATCGTACCTTCGTTTAATAGTACGTTGATTGAATCTAGCACAAAACCGACAACTACCTACGTCATGGTCAGGGCCTAAGCAAGGAATACAGTAAGAATGAAAATCCTTATGAGGTATTTGCTTCCCACATGAAATACAATTATTAACTTTTTCTGACATCGGACTGGAGCTAGAAAAAAGTTTCCCTTACTTAGCTTTGAGTAGGAGAAGAAAGTCTTCGGACTGAAGTTTGATCAGAAAAAATGATCAGGAGTCAGCCGACCGACACTTGCGAACTGCTATCACCGCACGGCAAGAAAGACTGAAGAACATGGCGTTGGCTCTCAGCTTTGTACTCCTGGCACTCTGATGTCAGGGAGCATGGCTGAACAGCCGATGCCGGACCCAGACTTTGGGATTCTTGCCGACCGAGGACTGCCTGCTGGCAAGGGAGAGCCCTACAGTCATGACTGCAACAGTGAAACACGATGAACATCTCTTTCTTTTCTGAAGAGGAAGTAGGTAAAGAAAAAACATACATTCACTAGCAATTCCCAGCAAATCTTCCCTATCCACCGAAATAGTAACAGTAGAAGCCAAGTTATATTTGTTTTCTTTTCCTACGAAAATCTTTGGAAAAGGACTGACTCAAAACAGTCACACTACCCAAAGGCTCAGGCTCCCTTTCCCACTATGCAGTAGACCTTCACCTGCTCCTTTGAAGACTAGTTCTCAGTTGCCAGAGGAAGGCAACTCAATAGCTGCAGTAGAAGTGCCTCTCTCTCGGTCCTTAGTGGCTGTAAGTGCAACACCAGACACACTGGGAAAATAATCTGTTCAAGGAACCAAATCCAGCCACAGTGGAGTCAGCCATCAGTGTCTGAAGAACGAAAGAGGCCAATAACCATTCCATAGGTCCAGCCATGAAGGAAGCCTCAGAGATGGGTTGCACAGCCTAAAAGAGTTGGTAACTGACTGTTAGTCAAAAAAGAGTATGTTTATACCAGAAAATCTAACAGTTCCCAAAAGCACTAATTCCTGTCCCTAATAGAAATACTATAAAAGTGTACAGGTGAAACTTAAAAAAAAAAAGAAGTTATGTACTCACCATAATGTTCCATCTGTGTTGTCGATCTTCATTCGTCTTCAATGAACGGGTTTGTATCCGATCAGTCAGCTCCGACTCAGCCAATGCTGCAGCTTGCAGCCACCAGATCTCTTCAGTTTCTCCCTTATTCACAATGCATCCTGACAATTACCTCAGATCTTGTTTGCTGCTATATTAGCATAGAATGATGAAGAGAATTATGGGAAACCATATCCAGAGTCATGTAGATGTACCTATTCTGAGACCATGTAAATGCTTGTCCCCCAGAAGTCATGGATGGGGGTAGGTAGGAGGGGAGTTGAGGAAAAATGAAGATCGACAACACAGATGGAATATTATGCTGAGTACATAACTTCTTTATTTGATGTTGTCAATCTTCATTCTATCCTTAACAAATGGGACAGTGTCCCTAGCTACTTGTATCCAGGGCAGACTCAAGGAAAGACATTCCTGAGCACCATACAACCAAATGATGCCCTACCTCTGGAGACCAGATCCAATTTGTAATGAGTGATAAAGGTATGACGAGTAGCCCAAGCTGCTGTGGCACAAATATCATCCACAGACATCCTAGATTAAAATCCTGTGGAAGTGGCTACAGATCTAGTGGAGTGTGCTTTCAAAGGATGTGTAAGAGAAATGTCCAATTTAGTATAAATAAAGGAGATGCAATTTTCAACCAATTTGATATAGTAACTTTAGAAATAAATTTTCCCAACTTTAGTCGAGAGAAGGAAACAAATAACTGGCCTGCTTTTCTGATTTTTTTCTGTTGTATGCAGAAAGAATTGCAACTGTCTATGAACATCTAATAAATGTAAGATATATTCTCCTTTGTTGATAAATTTAGGGAAAAAAAATTATAGCACTATTTATGTTGGATTCTGACACCAACTTTGGAAGAAAGGAAGGGTTGGTACGTAAGGTCACTATTATTTGTGAAAAAACATGCAAGGAGGTTTAGAAGATGGTGCTTGGATCTTAGGAAGTCTTCTTGCGGAAATGATGGCAACCAAGAAAATAAGTCTTCCACGAGAGATATTCAAGGTTACATGTAACTGGTGGTTCAAAGAGAGGTTGTGTGAGAGGCTGCATCATCATATTTACGTCCCATGGAGATGTAGGGTCTTTAAAAGGAGGCTTTAGGAGTGTCCTTTTTAAGAAGGCCTTGCTCAATTTGTGAGAAGCTATGGGTGGGCCATTCAATCCTGTAGAGTACTTTGAAATTGCTGCTAACTGTACCTTAATGGTTGAGGTACTAGCACCATTTTGAAAGTCAGCAAGGAAATCTAAGATGTGATAAATAGAGGCTGAAAAGGGAGTCAAGTTTATGCTTCTGAGCCCAAATGGCAAACTTTTTCCATTTACTTGAATATGTTTTCCTTGTTGAGGGTTTATGGGAAGACATAATTATACGTCGGGCAGGTGATGAGAGCACAGAATGCCTGGCTACTAAGGGAACTGGAGAAGCCAAGCAGTCAACTTGATGTTTGATATATCTGGGTGTGACATGCCCATAAGGTGAGACAGGAGGTCTGAAGACGGATCTAGGTTCCATGGTGGTTGAACCAGGTGAGGCTATAGGAAGGGAAACCAAATTTGTTGAGGCCAATGGGGGCAATGAGGATCACTGTACTCTTCGACTTGGCAGCTTTTTGCAGAAATTTTGGAATCAATGGGGTCAGTAGGAATGCATAAAGGAGACTGGGAGGGTCAATCGTGAAGTAAAGCATCCCTCAGTGACTGTCCCTGTGGGGGAATTAGAGCAAAGTAGTTGCTGCACTTGTTGTTTACAGGAGAGGTAAAAAGATCATGGCATGGCTGGCCCCACTGACAGAAAATCTCATCTGCCACTTTCTCTTTGAGGGACCACTCATGCGGAAGTAGTATGTACCTGCTCAGTTTGTCCACAATCACACTGGATCTCACAGGAATGTGCATCTCTAAAAGAAAGCTGTTTGAAGAGATTGCCCACTTTCAGACATGGAGTGCTTCTCGACATAATGGGTAAGATCTGGTTCCCCTGTTTGTTGATGTAACAGACAACTAACATGTTGTCCGTTTGAATTACAATCATCCCAGAGGGAAGAACATCTTGAAATGCTCGCAAAGTCAAGAGCACTGCTCTCATCTCTAGGACATTTATATACAAGTTGACCTCTTTGGGGGACCAAGTACCCTGGACTGTCTTTCCCAAATAATGCTTCCCACCCTATCTGGGAAGCATCCATGGTCACTATGGCCTTGGCCTGTTGGGGAATGAATGGATGACCATGGAGCAGTTAGTTGGACTGGATCCACCAACAGAGATCTCTTCTGTAAGTGTTGGTAATTTTTATTTGATACATTGACTGATGGAAGCCTGGCCTCTGAGTAGCCAACACCCACTGTTGGAGCCACATGTAAAACTTGGCCAATGGAACTAAGGTTATCGCTGCAGCCATAAGGCCCAGAGTTTGGAGGACTGTGCAGGCTGAGATTGATGTATTGTCTACAACCTTCCTGACCATAGCTAGAACTCAGTGTGTGGAAGTGAAGCAATGGCAGTCTGTGTTTAGCACCGCTCCAGTAAATTGCAATGTTGGAGTTGAACTTGTGATTTGTTGTAGTTTATGGTTATTTCTAGGACAGCACAGGTGTGGAGAACCTGATCTTGACCGTATGGGTTGGCAGGGTGGCCTAATGGTTATGGTATTTGCGAACCTATGAGTTGATGCCTGGTAGGAGTGGTAATGAGCCAGTCATCCAGGTAGGGATATGCCTGGAATCCCTGCAGTCTGAGGTATGCTGCTACTACTGCCATGCATTTGGTAAACACCCTGAAGGCTGTGGTGAGTCCAAAGGACAGTACTCTGAACTGGTAATGACTGGCTCCCAGTTGGAATCATAGGTACTTTCTGGATTGCCTGTTCATCTTTATGGTATAGTAGGCATCCTGAAGATCTACTGATCACATCTAGTCGCCCTTGCCCAGAAAGAGGAGAATGGACTGAACCGTGACCATCTGGAACTTGGTTCATTGAACAGATTTGTTTAGATTTGTGAGATCCAAAACTGGTCTCCAGTCCCCTGTGATTTTTGGTACTAAAAAGAGCCCATCTAATTACTAACGGGTTTGCATCTAGAAATAAAGAGGTTATAGTGCCCCCTACTCGTCACTCATCAGACCCATCATAGAGTACAATGCCCCATTTGGGATGTACCTCACAAGACACTTCCAACAGCTGGAAAGACCACAAAAGTACCTCGGCAAGAGGATTACTGGCCTCAAACATATGTCCTACGCAGCCAGACTGGAAAAACCCCGGCTGTACTCAGTGGCATATCACTTACTCAGAGGTGATCTCTGCCTGACTTACAAAACCATGTCCAACTCAGAATTGATGGACATGCTCCACCTAAAGAAATCCAAGTCACTGCGAGCCACTCGCTCTAGTGAGCTAAACCTCACCATAACAATAAATAGAACATTGTGGAGCTTTTCTCCCCAGGTCTCTGCTGAAAATGGATATGTATCCAGTTGGACTAACCCGGTAAACAAATGTAAAATAAAATAAATAAATAAATAAACATGCTGGAGGGATAGATTCTTGTCACAGAGACTCCCCATGCTTTGGAACATAATTCCTATCTATATTAGGCAGAGCCCCCTCACTAACACTCTTCAACAGAAACCTTGACGAGTGGATGGGTAACAGAAAATACACCCCTGGGATCACTTCATTGGCTCTTCTTGACAGAGGCTCAGTTAATTAATCAATGGGGCGGTGAAAGCTGACAAACTCTGGCTAGGCTTATAAATGCCCTTGGGCAGATAGCCTAGTACCTACCGATGAACCTATGAGTAAATTCCAGATCCCATCTGGTCTGGTGGGACCTCTTGGATGACTCTTTTTCAGCAGCTTTCAAATCTAAATTGCTGCTTGATCTCTCTGAATGGGTGGAACATGGGGGATTTTTCCAGGAATTGGAGGTGGAAGAAAATGGTACTATAGAACCTCCGGATATAATCCTCTGCACCCAAGAATCTTTTGTTAATTCTAGCCAGGCTCTCTAGGACAGGGACAAACTTCCCCAGACTATCTCCAGAGGTGGACAGTCGGGCCTCCATTTAGGAGTGCTGGAAGGGTTTATCAAAGAAAGATTCTCATGAACCCTGGTTTTGCAGGCCACCTCTGCCATGAAAACAATGACATCCATTGGAGTTCCCCCTCTGCCTCTGAGTGCACTTCCTCCATGTGTGTCATGGAATGGACCTTGGGATTTTTTGAACCACATTTTCTGGCCAGTCCGTTGATTCCTGGAGAAGGATCTTTGGGGGGGGGGGGCAAAAAACATATGCCCATGGCAGGCAAGGTCTTACCATCTTTTTCACAGCTGGACAGCATTTCTTTCACTTTAGGGCCAAAAAGGGTAGTGCCATCAAAGGGACCATTGACGAAATCGGACTTCAATGTCTATGCAAAATTGGACAAACACATCCATGCATGCCTCCTCATGGAAATGCCTGAACCCACAGATCTTGAGGTTCCTTCCACTATGTTGGAAATTAACCTCATGGAACTATTGGATATAGCCTGAAGGGTTGCCAGCTGAGAAGTTACTGAATTCTTAACTCCTGAAGAGATGGTTCCTGAGACAGTATTTGATAACTCTTTGGTCAAATCTCTCTGAAGTCTAATAAAATGTACCAAATAGTTCAGCAACCCGAAGGAAAAGGTCACTTTAGCAAAGAAATGCTTCACCACTCTGTCCATAGCCCATGACTCCCTGTTGGGGGGATGGACAATGGACTCTTGTCAGCTAGTTCCTTCTTTCTGGCTGCCGCAATGACCATGGCATTAACAGGAACCCCTTTTGCCCAAAACTGCCTGTCCGCAGGTAGTGCCATTATCCTGTCCGGTCTCTGAGGTATGGGTTCTATGGAGTCAAGTTTTTCTATGCCCATTCAGAGATGTTGTCCATGAGCTCGTCAGTGGGTGGCGTCATCCAGGAAGTAGAGGGTCCTGTACTGAAAGCCTCTAGGAGAGTGGATTCCTCCAGCATAGGGTTGGAGGTTGTCCAGCCACCTTTCTGTTTCAGGATTCCTAGTAAGTCTCCAAAGGGAAAATCTTCAGGAGGTGACTGTGGGGAACCTTCACCTTCATTGAAATCCATGTATTCAGTGACGGACTCCTGTGGGTAGTCTAGGTACTTCCTCTTGCATGTCCTTTTCCTGAGTACTTTCTCAGTGGAATGTTCTGAGGAAGTCTTTGAAGAAGAAATCAAAATTCCCTGAGAGGAAACCTGAGGTTGCGGTACATAATGTCCCCGTGGAGAGATGATTGAAGCTCCAGGCGCTGGGACATCATAGTGGAACAGGTAGGATCCAAGGCGGAAGGCTCTGTCAGGACTGCCGAGGCAGTGAACACTCTCTTCGCAGCCTCGAAGGCAGAGCTTGAAGGAGCCGGAGAGAGGATCTGATCCAAGAAACGGGTTTCTGAATCATCCCCTCTCTCAGATCCATCAGCACTGCCCTGAGGACAAAGTCAGAGCCGAACTGTCCAGGGTCAAGGTGCAGAGAAACAGAGATGGCTCTGAAAACTTAGGAGTTGAATGCTGCACCCTGGACCCAGCAGGCAAGCTTCGACTCCGAGAGCTCTCCAGATCTGAAAAGATCGGAGGTCTCAGAGAAGATGTCGGATCCAAAAATATGGAGATCCTTGGATCAGAGACTGATGCATGTGGACAACTGGGATCCTGAAGCTCTAAGACAACAGATGGTGTCAGAGGAGGACCTTGCAAGGGTGGTATGGTGGAAGGTGGGACAATATGATCCAGAGGGGTAAGGTGCACAGGGAAGACCAATCTGCACTTGTGCCGAGAGGATCTTCCTCATCACTCTCTCCACATCTTCTTCTGTAAGAGTTCTGGAAGAATGAGTAGAGTAAATGGAGTGGGATGCTGGTCTCTGCAAAAAAAGGTGATTGAAGCTGGTCAGGTACTGGATCATCCAATGGAGAATATCTAGTATGAGGACAATATAGAGACTCTGAAGGCTGTGTCTGATCTAAAGATTAGCTACACCACACAATAGAAAGACCAAAATCCGAATAAAACCACCGATTAGTATTCCAACACGAATGTTTAATAAAACAGACACTCTCACATCTCAGCTATGCAAGCCTTCAAGGAGTATAACAATTACAAATCATACCTGCCTAAATACATCCTTCAATTACACAATTACATCTAACAACATAATGAAAATAATTAAATTAACAAGACTAAATAAAACATCTCCAATTCACTTCATTGTTTAACCCATTAGGAGATAACATGTTAAATTTTAAAATACAAGTCAACTCCTTTACCAACAATCTACCTTTTAAATCATTCTCATCACTGTATATTTTAATTTGTTCTAAAATAGTGCCCTGAATAGTGCCCTGAAGGCCCTTACTATTGCCAGCATGTTTTTTTATTAAAATGTGTAGCTATAGGACTTTCCTTTTTATTTCTAGCTATATCTCTGACACGTTCTAGTAATCTTGTTTTAAAAGGTCTTTTGGTTTCACCTATGTAGATTTTTTTACACAGACAACTGAGGGCATAAATAATGCCCACAGTATTACAACAAAACCTGTCCTTAACCTCAAAACATGGCCATTAATTTGTCTAAAATTTTGAATAATAAAATTACATGCTTTGCATTTCCCACAAGCAATAGTACTCAATTCACTTAAGCTTCTCTGTATATTAAACAAGGGAACTGTTATTTTTGATTTTACCAGTAGATCTCTCAGGTTTTTCCCTCTCCTGTAAGACATATTAGGAACCCCTAGTTTTTCCACAACTATATCATTTAGACCTACAATATACTCCAAATAACAATCCAACAATTTTTTAAGTATAGTGCTAAAACTACTAAATGTTGTAGTAAAATATATATAATTTTTTTGCCAAGTCTTTTGGGGATGCTGGTCTCTGCAAAAAAGGTGACTGAAATTGGTCAGGTACTAGGTCAACCAACGGAGAATATCTAGTACGAGGGCAATATAGAGACTCTGAAGGCTGTGTCTGATTTAAAGATTGTCTGATCTCATTTGGATTGTGCCAGATTTGTAAAAGTCACTTTAGAAGTCATAGGATCCGAAGGAGCAGTTGGATCAGAAATTTCCATATTTTTCAGATTCGGGGTTGAGATCGGATGTTTAGCACTCCTTTTCCATGAAGAGTCCAAGGAAATTTTTGATTAGGTGGAAGGTTTCGACTTTGGAGACTGGGATATGGTTTCTCCAAAAGAGGAAGGAGATAACAAAAAAACACAGAAATGGCGTCCAAAACCTGTAAAATCACCAACAAAAGGAACCAGTAAGGAGAATAACCACCATGAAAAATTCTTTCACAAAATCCTCGACTTTAATTGAAAATTCCAAGACATAAATGCTTAACTAAATTACCGCATTTTCGTCTTCCTTATAGCAAGACTTCATCAGATGCATACAAGTATAATAACCTACTTTAAATACCTTCATTTAAAAAAACTAATTAACAGCAATCTAAATACATTAATTAATAATAATTACGTGCTGTCAAGTCACTACCCCAACAAGTGCACCTACAGTATGTCATACAGTAATAAAATGAAGAAATACTCAAGTAATCAGCCTAAAATACATAACTAACCAGCCTAGAATAAATGAACCAATATAACAAAAAGATTAAAACTGTAAAAGATTGTGTGTGTGTGCGTGTGTGTGTGTGTGTGTATATATATATATATATATATATGTATATGTATATATAAAATACCATGTAATACATTGTTCATAATCCTCATCCTTAATAAAAAAGGCAATGTAAGAGCTCCACCTAATGGCTAAGCACAATACATGCAAAATATATATAAAATATATATCAGAATGTGAAATCTCTCCTGAAAGGCTGTAAATATAATTAACATGAATATTCTAAAAACCTATTTAATCTAGTTTAAATAAATATAACTTTTTTTTTTAAAAAAAATTTTAAAAAGGCATGACCATCTCTTAAAACCAATTCAAAATGTACATAAAATGGAAAGTGACAATACTACTTAATACTTTACTCTTAATTTAAGGGTGTTGCTTTACAATTTAGCTGCTCTCATTTTAAGGAGGGGGCGATGGAAATATTCTCATTTAACCCAGGGTAAGTACTGGGCTGTAATGTAATTTGCCACCAAAGCTCCCTGTATTCAATCCTATCTTTCCATAGCCCCCCTCTTACATACTGCTTAACCTTTTCAAGAACAAAGAATAAAAACATAGCCTTTTTACATTCTTAGTATGTTTGTATAAAGCATTATTTTCATTCCTTGTCTGTATATCATAATGGTGTTCATATATTCTTCTTTTTAATTTTCATTCTGTTTTACTAACATAGAAAGCTTCACATCCATCACAAACAACTAAATATATTAAACGAGTAGAATGACGATTAAAATAGTTTTTCTTTCAATGGTTCTACCCCTACATGTTAAAAATGCCTTTTCTTTATTCAAAGTATAAGAATAGTGGGAACAAGCACTGCACTTAAAAGTCCCTTTTATTCTACTATGTATGTTCTTTTTCATTTCATTATCCTGTTCTAAAAGGCCTTTTAATTTTTTTGCCTTTTATATACAACTTTTAACAGGTTCTTTAGGGATTTCCAAAATATCGGTTAAACCAATAAACCTTTCCCATTCTTTTTCTATAATATTCTTAACTGTATGTGTGTTCCCGTTAAACTGTCACAAAAACTTTTGTTAAAAATGTCTTCTTGGTTCAAACCATGCATCCTTCTGTATATCCCTTGTAGTTTTCTCACATAAAATTGGCTTAACTCTATCTTTTCTTCCATCAATTACTTCATTTTAACACCCTGTATCAGATCTAGGGGATATCCCCTATTTTGAATAAACTTTCTATAAATTTACATTTATCCTCAAAGTCAGAGGCTAAAGAGGTCATTCTACTGGTCCTCACAAATAGTCCCTTTACAATACTTCTTTTTTGATAAGATGGATGGGCACTTGTATAATATAAATAGGAATTAGAAAATGCATCCTTCCTATAAATGCTAGATTTAAAATTTCCCGTCAACTTTGGAAAAAGCCACATCCAAATAATGTAAAACATCATGGGAGAAAATGTATGTACATTTTTAAAAAATCTGTAGTTCCTCCCAAATAATTAAAAAAATCTTCCAACTTGTCAGGAGAGGCTGTCCAAAAGATACATATGACATCTAGCTGTCTCTTATATAATACCCAACAATTTAAGTAACCTGATTGGAAAATAAATCTCTCTTCCCATGAAGCCAAAACTATCTTTGTATAGGTCGGGGCACAGGCAGCACCCATATCTACCCCCAGTGTTTGTTGAAAAACTTCCCCTCCAAAATGGATGTAATTATTTTTCAATATCGGATCTATTTAATTTAAACATGCTAGTTTTTTTCACTGTGATGTAACTTTTTTCTTTAAATAAAGCTTCCTCAAACAATTCCATGCCTTCATCATGAGGGATACTGGTAAACAAATGTATTATATCAATTGTTACAAATATAATGTTGTCACCATATAACTCCTGTTGAACATTCTTTAAAAAGTCCCAAGAGTTTTTTAAAATAATGTTTTCATTCATCCAAAGCTTTTTTTTAATTTAATGTCAACATAGTTGGCTAAGGGTGCAGTTTTAGACCCATCTGCAACTACTATGGGTCTTAAAGATGGGTCAAACTCATTCTTATCAACCTTAGGAATTCCAAAAATGGAGGGAATTCTTGTTTTCTCATTTTTCATATAATTATAAGCATTTTGATCAATTAGTCCTTCTATTAGCATATCACAAAGTTCTAGCAATCTTTTTATAAGAAATATTACTCTCGTTCTTGGATACCCTAATATATTTACCTGTGATATCATTAATTTTGCAATCATAAAGTAATGTGTCCATAATTACAACTCCCCCACCTTAATTGGGTTTCATGACCCTGATATTCTTGTTTGTTCTCAGTTCTTCCAACACAATCTTTTCACCTGTTGTTGTTGTTGTCAAGTTGGGTCTATAAGTACTTTTTGAAAACTCTTTTCCAATTTCTTTCTCTACTGTAGCCTCAAAGTTTTTTAAGTTGGGGGTGAAGTGGCGGGTTAAACACACTTTTCTTTCTTACACTATCTGTTCAAGCCTTTAACTGTTGTGGTAAAATAAGACCCAGATTAATTTTCCTTGTAAAGAACTTTAGATCTAAAATAACTTTTGTCAAGCCACACTTCTTTTGTGGCATAAACCGGAGTCCTTTAGCTAACACATTAAAATGCTCTGTCATTAAATCTATATTACTATAATTAAAGATACTGAAATTATTACAAAAGTATCTATGGTTACCGTTAAAAACAACAGAATAAGGTTGTGAAGTGTCATTTACAAAGGGATCTGATGTTGCTGTACATAAAGGTACTAATATCTTGCTTTCCTGTCTTTCCCTGTTCTTGCCCCTCTGGGGTTGCAATAATTTTGATGGTGCTGTGGTGGATTCTTGTTTGTTAACCTTTCGGCCCTCCTTAGGGGGGATATTCTAAAGGGTCATTCATATCCTTTCCCCCATCCAAATCATCCCTTCCTTGCTCTTCTCCTTGAAATAGGTCTCTCCTCTCAGGTCTAATTTCATAAAAATTACTATTACCTGTTCTGCTGGAATTTTTAGGTCTAGTAGTTCCTATTTTCCTTATATTCAAGAACATCCCTTTCCAGTTTTCTCAATTTTCTGTTAATAGGCCCGTCACATTTCTCATCTATCCTTTTCCTAATATTAAAAGTATTTTTCCTTTTCCATATCAACAGTGAACATAAGATCTGTAATAATACATTGGTTAAGCTCCTCAATATCTTTTTGTAAGCATTCCTTAATTCTGTCATTTTCCCTAATTATGACTCTCACAATCACCAAGTCACAATGATTAAAAACTTATATTAATTCTTTATGAAATTCACTATCTACCTGCTTGTTGGGGTATTTATAGACTGTAAGCCCTTTCAGGACAAAACCCATATTCACACATTTGTTTAAATAAGTATTTTCAATATCCAAAGCTTTATATAGTGACATTAAATCAAACAATTTGTTCACCTTATTGTTATAAATGTCTATATATAGTTCTTCTCTTGTTGTATTATTTTTAAACCTGGATACAAAATTAACAAATAACCAATCATTTAGATTAGGTTTGTCCTAGTTAGAAAAACAGTCACCTATATTTTGCTGAACGTGTGCAGGTTCTTCATGCTGGCGTTTGGTCTTTGAAATTCACCCTCCATATCTCTCAAAACTGTCTGTGATCGTTGAAAATCAGTTTCTCCCCTGTGGCTGTGAAGGACATCCAAATTTTGTTGCTGTTGCTCAATATTTCTGCTTGTATCATTCAGTGCACATCTCTGTAATATGTTCACTTCCTGGTTTCGTTCACAAGGAACTTTGGAAAGTAGGCCGATCATTGATTGGCTGATCGGTGTGAGCAAATCAATGAGTTGAGTAAGCTGTCCTTTCAACTTTCTGGTTTCCCCAATCTCTTTGTACCTGCTTTTATCAATTAGCGGTATGCTGTTATCTCCTTCCATGTCTGCATGTCTTCATGTCTCTCATTTTATTACTATATGACATACAGTAGGTGCACTTGTTGGGGTAGTGACTAGACAGCACGTACGTTTTGTTAATTAATGTATTTAGATTGGTGTTTAGGTATTTAAAGTAGGTTATTATACTTGTTGCATGCATCTGATGAAGTATTGGTGATTTAGTTAAGAGTTTATGTCTTGGAATTTTCAATTAAAGTCGAGGATTTTATGAAATAACTTTTTGTGATGGTTATTCTCCTTCCTGGTGCCTTTTGTTGGTGATTTTACAGGAAGGAAGGAGACCTTTTAATATCAATTTTTTTTTTACATTCAGTTAAAGCTTGAGGATTAAATCTGTGGCAAATTGAGCAATCTTCCTGTAAGTGTAATGGACCCAAACAGTACACACAAAGTGAGTGTGCATCTGAGGTAGGCAACTTATGTCCACATTTGGAATATTCTTGAAACCTGAAGGTTTGTCATTCATCATATATATATATATATATATATATATATATATATATATATATATATATATATATATATATATATATATATATATATATGTGTGTGTGTGTGTATCAAAAACAACAATACATCAAGATAGTTAAGATAATTCAAAACAGTAAGTAACTTTTTTTTTAAACAGGATTGAAGAAGAAAGCAGAGGGATACCACCAATGGTATGAAGAACTACAACCAGGTCATAAGAAAAGGGAGATACTAATGATAGTGTCTAACAGTACCAAGCATGCAAGGGGATTGAAAAAACAGCAGAAAAAAATGATTACAACACTCTAAGGACACTACAGGAGAAGGGGAGGCAAGGAAATACCAGCAATGTCGGAAATATGACAAAGTTCTAAGGGCAAGGGAGAATATAACAACAGAGATACTAAACCACAGTAAAGACTAACATTGAAAGGGTAAGCTAAGGAAAAAAATGTTCAATAAGATGAAATATGAAGAAAAAACTTTACTTATCCAATACCCCACGAGAGAAACTGGTAGACCACATCCTTTAGCTAGAAGCGGCAAACAATATTTGAGGTAATTGACATGGTGCATTGTGGGTAAGGGAGAAGTTTGAGAGATCTGGTGGCTGTGAGCTGTAGCATCAGCAGAATCAGATCCGATGGATTGGATCCAAACCCATTCGTTGAGGAAAGAATGACGATTGACAACATCACATCAGATTTTACACAAAAGGTTACCACAAGGATTCACTGCAGGAAAACCCCTCAGACAAGATGACAGTCCATACAGAGCAAGTCTCCTAGCCCAAATAATAATAAATCCAGAGAGAGAAAAAAAAACAATAGCTTAGCTAGGGCAGGGAGAAGCAGGCAACTGCCCCAGGTACAAAGGTTTAGGAGGTGCAACCTCAGCCATCCAATCCTGATCACTCTTGACTGCATACCAGCTTTAGAAGACAGTATTGTATCTGTAAACAGTTTGCTACAGTTTAAAAGAAAAAAAGAGTTGTTTCTCTATCATTGTTTATTTAAACTAAAATCTGAGCACTGTAGTGCTCAATTTGGGGAATAAACTGTAGCAAATTTAAATAATTACTTTTTTAAACTTAAAACCTGAGCTCTGTAGCGCTCCGTGCATACCATAACTGTTGTAACTGCTTGCTACATTTGTAGAAAGCAGTATGCTACAAAGAAAAAAGATTTGTTTGTTTCTTTTTTTTTTTCGAAGTAAATTCTGGGGATGACGTGCAGTGGGCAGGGCAAAGAAATGGGACCTCAATGGATCCTGATTGCAGACTTTTTTTTAAATCTCAGCTGACCAGGGGTGGGGACCTAAAAACAGAACAGGACCAGGTTATCTGGCTGGGTCCTGCATTTCAGGAGCACCAGCCAAAAGATGGCAATTTTCTTGCTCTTCCATTGAAGAGCTGGGGTAGAAAGGAGAGGGTGTGTATCTGACTAATATCCTACCAATATTAGGAGCAGACCTTTTTTTGGGGGGGGTGGAATGACAGTACAGACTTTACCTCAGGTGCTACAGAAACCAGCTATGCTGCTGAACAAACACGTTATTTATTCAGAAAAATGCAATAGCCTTCCTGGCTGTGGATTTATCTGCCCAGCCTTGTAGGATTTCTAGCAGACAATCAGATTCACAAAGACTGCAGATGGAATATATTTTGGAAGAAAGATGGTCCTGAAGCTTTTGGCACTCTAATTGTCTTTTTGTACGGAACTCAGCACAAGCTCCTAGCAGTCAGAGCACATGGAAGGCACCCTCAAGCTTTGAAAAGCTGGACAAGTTAGTCATATCTTTTGGAGGATATAAACAAAATTAGCTTAGGCTACTGCAACACTGATCTAATGTTGAACATATGTGCTGTTGTTTACACAGGAGACCATAACTTTCTGTGTATTTTAAGATCTGTTTGTACAGAATCCTTGAATATTTTTGATAGGGGGCACAGGTTTGCTATACGTCTAAAATCTTTACAGCCTTTTCATGTAGAAACTTTAGGTAATGGGATTATGACAGAGTGTTAGAAGCACTCAGGGAATTTTTCAGTGGCTAGAGAAAGGTTGTAAATGTAAGCAGAGTGCTTTAGTTATGGAAGAAGCAGACATTTTAATGAATGCTGGGTGTAGATGATTAAATTCTGCTACTGATGTTCTATTTAACGGTTTTAATAGATTCTAGGAAGGTATATTTAACTTATTTGTTTGAAACAAGAGGATAGAGACTAAGATGCCAGTGGATATAGCTGTGAGGTGACCAAAGTATTGGAATGCTGCTCTATGAGGAGATGGGTTGGGAAATTATTAACTGTCTGCAATTGATGTGTGCAGGAAATGATGATGTCTTGTCACACATAATGTGTCAATGACAGCTTTCACATGTAATTGATGTGGAATTTGTAATGATATCTGTTAAGAACACTTGTGTGGAGAAGGAAAATACATTTTGCATCTGTCTGAAGTAGATGGCTTTTGCTCTATTACTGGTTATTATTGTGACGTTTCATTGTTGTAGCTAAGCTTGATGGATCTGTTTATTGCATTGGTGGGGTTTTGTTTCAGTGACAACAATACTTCCTTAATTATTTTTTTTCCTGTGGTTAACAGTGGGCAGTTATGGTCCTAAATCTCCTATGAGCTGCCAGACATATAGCCCCCCCCCCGTGTTGCAGCATATCTCTGTAGGTATCAGAGCGTTACCTGTCTGTGTTGCCCTGCACTTTATAATTAATTCTTCCGGCCCACTACCATGGTTCATTTACCTTTTCTCCTCTTGCCCTCATTTCTCATACTTGAATCTTTAGTCATCTCCATATAGACTATGCTCTGGCTCACTAAAAATTTTCCTGTGAATCTCCCTCTTTTTCTTTCTCCCCATCTAGTGGTACCAGTTCCTTGACACAGGAACCCCTGCTGGGGAATTAAAATTCTGATCTTGTGTTTCAAAACTGTCATACACTGGGCTTGCTTACTTTGTTTTTCCCCTTCTCTTTCCAACTTTTTTTGTTACACATATTCACCCCCCTCACCCTGCTGTTCTAGGCTCTCAATGTGTTCCTGTTAAGTGATTATTCAATATGTTCTTTGTCGCTGTTGGCCTTGCTTTTACTAGGCACCTTCCCTGTATGTGCTCTTTTGAACATCATTCTGTCCCAACATCTCTAGCCGAAGGGAATGCTGCTTCAAACAACTCTCACAATAAGCAAATGATTGTCATGCCTACATTTTCCAAACGTATTACCTAATTCAAGGAATCTTCATCACCGTGAGAACAATTTGTCCCCCCAAAAATCCTGTATGTTGTTTCTGCTAGGATTCAGCACTGAATAAAACAAGAGACAGAAAAATTAGTCATTTCATTTAACAGGTGTTACTGTGTATTAAACGAGTAGCAGGCAAACAGTCTTATTACAGTCCGTACCATGGCACAACAGGCATTCAAAACAAATGTTCAATACTGTTTTACTGTCATTGTCTCTGCAGCTTTTCTTCTGGCTTACTTGATCAGCTTAACTTTCATTTAATTGTAACAGTTTTCTGAAAAGCAGAAAGTATCTTATTTCCCCTTTGACATGTTCCTCCTTACTCCAGTCACTCTCCATCAGTGCCTATCCTGGTGCAGGATCTGCTTCCTGTAGGACCTTTCTCTAGTTTCCTGGTCTTTTCAAAAAGTCCAGTGCTTCTTTTGGATTGTCAAATGATTTAACCAATTCTTGGAGAAAAATTCTCAATCTACACAGCTGTAACAAGAGAGTTCAAGAATCCACTGGCTGGGTGATATAACGAAACATACTATATACTGTATAAAACCAAATTTATTAAAAACATATAACGGTTAAGCGCTTTCAACTATTACCATTTAGACTTCATCAGAACCATACATAAATAATTCCACACTCTTAAATAAGAATACCAAACATTTAAAAAATTGATTCCATCAATCCCATTGTATTGTCTCCTCCACCAATACAAAAGTCCCATACGCATTGTCAAAATACAAGTTTTTCCACTAGAAATCACATAAATAATCCTCACTGCTTATAATGAATAAAGCATGTCATGTCTTATAAATAAACACCTAAATATCTTACAATATTTTTGATGTTTTGTCATATTAACTATGAATAATACTAGAACTTAAAACTGAAATTCATACATTAGCTTGCAATATAGGTTTAATAGAGATATATTCATTAATGCCAGGTGGAGACGTAGCGTTCAACAAAATCTGCCACCTAGCTTCTTTCTCCCCCAAAATGTATTTGGTACAGCCACCTCTCTGACTTACTTGTACTAACTCCAATATAGCAAACTTAAAAGTTCTACACCCAATGCTGTCCCTTACATGCCTATACAAGGCATTGTTGTCATCCTTCCTTTTTATAGCATATAAGTTCTCATATATTTGATCCTTTAAGCGTCTCCCTGTTTGTCCCACATAAAAACTGGGACATGATGTACAAAGGGCGAAATATATGAGATTTTTGCTATAACAGTTACCTTGACAAAAATATACTACACTTTTACAAATGTTGTCTACCTGTATGTGAGCATCCTCTAACATTGCCCCACATTGGTTACAATAACCGCACTTCCTTGTACCAATCTGACGTACTTTGGTACTAATGCTGTTCCTTTCAAATTTTCTCTTTAGATTAGTCCCTACACTATTAAAAAACCTTGGTTCCTTTCCTACAATAGAGAATAATGTGTCATCACTCCTTAAAATATTCCAGTTATTTTTAATAATATTTTTTATATCTTCTGTGTATCTACTGTATGGTAGGACACATGCCTTATTATATTCACATTCCTCATTACTTATAATTTTACTATCAATATTATTGGACGGTATACCTAATAATGGTTTGTATCTAGTGCCCCAATGTTTACTCACATAATCTATGGCATCTTTTATAACATAATCAGGGTATCCCCTTTCTCTAAACATAGTGCCTATAATATTCAATTCCTGTAACATTTCACTATGCTCTGATGTCATCCGAGCTGCACGGATACATTGACCCTTCACAATATTGTTCTTTAATCTAACTGGGTGACCACTATTATATTCCAAATAGGCATTACTAAAGGTCTCTTTTCTAAAAATATTAGATTTAAATCCAGTCGATGTCAAGGTAATGTACGTATCTAAGTATGCCATACCCTCCAGGCTGTACTGATATGTAAATCTCAAATAGGAAGTAGAAGTATTCAGATACTGAATAAACTGTGGGATGTCATTGATGTCCCCGTCCCATATTATGAAGACATCATCCAAAAAACGGACATATCTTTTGATCCGCTGCATAAATCTACTATTAAAAATAACTTCATGCTCCCAATCCAATAGAACCATGTTGGCATATATAGGGGCACAAGTGGTCCCCATAGCCACACCTTTACTCTGTCTGTAGTATTCACCCTCATAAAAAATGTAGTTATGATCCAACACCAAACTCATAAATTCTTCTATTAATTTTATTCTATCCCATGCAAAATCTGTATATCTTCTAATACTACAAACAAATCTTTCCATCCCTTCATCCCTAGGGATACACGTAAAAGGATCTTTGACATCTATGGTAATAAGAAGTTATGTACCTACCATAACGTTCCATGTTAGTTGTCTTCTCTCGCCTTCTTTCTTGCTTGATGGGTTCGGAGCCGATCCTCGGCTCCGACTCGGCACTTGCTAAGCTCGAGAGTCAATTTTACCAGCTCGAGGCAGCCCCATATCCCATGATGCAAGGCGGTAAGTACCCAGATCTCGTTTGATGACAAAGGGCAGTAGCACCAAGCATAAAACACTTCCCAAAGGAAGAAAGAAAGAAAGAAAGCCTACAGGATGTAAGAAAGACCAGGACTGAATGGTCTTCAGCATAATAACTCCTTAGAGAAACAAGGTCTGTCCAGGCTGGGGGAAGGAGGGAGGGTACCAAGAAAGAAGGCGAGAGAAGACAACTAACATGGAACGTTATGGTAGGTACATAACTTCTTAATGTTAAGTTGTCAATCTCGCCTTCATTCTGCTTGATGGGACAGCCCCTAGCACCTCTATCCTGGGTGGCTCAATGGAACAGACTCTTGAGGACTGTAGAGCCAAAACTGGCTCTATCCCTGGAGGCCAAGTCCAATTTGTAATGGGAAACAAAAGTATGAGGAGTGGCCCAAGTGGCCGCTGCACAAATAGTGTCTAAAGGAAGTCTAGCTTGAAAGGCTGTAGAAGTAGCTAAGCTCCTAGTTGAATGTGCTTTAGGTTTTGAGCACAGCTGTTTTCCCCTGAGCAGATAAATTTCAGAGATGACCGAAGAAAGCCATCTAGACAAGGTCACTTTAGAGACAGGAAGGCCTTTCTTGTTATCCGCATAGGAAACAAAAAGTAGTCAGATTTCCTAAATTTTTTAGTTCTGTCTAAATAATATCTGAGTTGGCGGTGGACATCAAGATAATGTAGTTTTTGTTCGGCTCTGTCTGAATAGTTTGGGAAAAATACAGGAAGATCAATGGATTGATTCAAATTGGTCTTTGAGGCGACCTTAGGCAAAAAGGTCGGATTAGTTCTCAATGATACTCTGTCTGTGAAAAACCAAATAGGGGGGTCGAACCGATAGAGCATGAAGTTCAGACACCCTCCTGGCCGATGTAATAGCTACTAGGAATAAAGTTTTCCAAGAAAGAAATTTTAGGGAGCAAGAAACAGCTGGCTCGAAGGGGGGAAGAATCAAGGATGTCAGCACTAAATTTAGATCCCATTGAGGAGGAGGATTCCTGATTGGAGGCTTTAGCAGGAAAATTCCTTTCAAGAAGGCCCTACAAAGCCTATGGGACATAATATTGTGATCTGCAATCCCGACATGAAAGTTCGAGATAGCGGCCAATTGAACTCTGACTGTGGAAGAAGAGGAGCCTGCATGAAAATCTCTGCTAAGAAGTCCAGGACTGCCTGAACAGGGGCAGTGAAAGGATCAATATTCTTGGCATTAGCCCAATAAGAGAAACGTTTCCATTTGCTTGCATAAATCCTCCTGGTAGAGGATTTTAAAGAAGCTACTATGATGTCTCTAACAGGGTTAGAGATCAAAGGAAGCCTGGCTAAGGAAGGAAGTGGAGCAACCATGCTGTGAGGTTGAGAGAAGGGATAGACCGGTGCAGCTGACCGGATTGGTGAATTAGAAGATCTGGCACTGGGTCCAGATGCCACGGCTGCACCAAAAGGTGACGATGGAGGAACGGGAACCAAACTTGTCGAGGCCAGTAAGGAGCAATGAGAATCAATTTGGCTCTCAAAACGGTTGCTTTCTGGATAACTTGAGGGATCAGAGGAAATGGAGGAAAGGCATAAAGAAGTCCCTGGGGCCAATCCTGGGTCAGAGCGTCTCTGGGGATGGCCTGGAAGAGGAAGAGAGAAGAAGTCTGGGCATTTGCTGTTTTGGGGAGTAGCAAAAAGATCACAACATGGACGACCCCATTCCAGAAAAATCTCTTCCGCTATAGATTGCTTGAGAGACCACTCGTGAGGCATGAGAATAGCTCTGCTCAATCTGTCCGCTACAATGTTGGTTTTCCCAGGGATATGCGTTGCTACCAGAAACCGATGAGAGGAGATTGCCCATTGCCATAGTCTGAGCGCTTCTCGACACAAGGGGTAGGACTTGGTTCCGCCCTGTTTGTTGATATACCAAACTACAGACATGTTGTCTGTGTGGACTGCAATTGTCCCTACGGGAAGAAAGTCGTTGAGGGCTTGCAACGTTAAAAGCACTGCTCTCATCTCCAGGACATTTATGTGCAGGTGGTACTCGAACGGCTGCCACGTCCCATGAACCATCCTGCCCTGATAATGACCCCCCCCACCCGATCAGGGAGGCATCCGTGGTGACAGTGGCTACCGGGATGGGGGTACAAAGTGTCTGCCTTGGTGAACCTGGGAGATGTGATCCACCAAGCAAGATGATCTTTGCAACTCTGTGTCACCAGAATCTGGTGACGCATTGGAAGTTGTTGGTACGACCACTGTGTGAACAGCATCCACTGAAGAAGGCGCATGTAGAAGCGAGCCAGGGAAGAAGAGTAAGGGCCGCAGCCATGAGGCCTAATACCTTTAGAACCATTCTGGCCTGTACTTTCTTGTTGGCTAGAATGATCCTGACATGACTTTGAATGTCTGAAACTCTTTGATCTGTAAGGGTAGCTGACATCCGAACAGTGTTTAAGTTTGCGCCTATGAAAGTAATAGACTGGCAGGGCGATAAGGATGACTTTTCCAAGTTGATCGAGATGCCCAAAAGAGTACAAAGCTTTATTGTGTAATCCCTGGGTTGAATAAGCTGATGCCTGGTGGTGGCTGAAAGGGCCAGTCGTCGAGACACGGAAACACCTGGAATCCTTGACGTCTCAGGTGAGCCGTGACCACTGCCATGCATTTGGTGAACACTCTGGGGCTGTAGGGAGACCAAAGGGCAGGGCTCTGAACTGGAAATGACTGGACCCCAGCCGAAAGCGGAGAAATCTCCTGGAGCGTCTGTGAATTTTGATGTGATAGTACGCATCCTGAAGATCTATTGAGCACATCCAGTTGTGCTTTTGTAAGAAGGGCAGAATTGACTGAAGAGTGACCATTCGAATCTTGTCTTCCTCACAGACTTGTTGAGTCTGCTGAGATCCAATATTGGTCTCCAGTCTCCCGTCTTTTGGGGACCAAAAGAACCTTGAGTAGATTCCGGCTCTGAATGGTCTGTTGTAACTGGCTGAATGGCTCTTTTTGCAGTAGTTTTGAGACTTCTAACTCTGCAATTTCCCTTAGACCGGGTGGTACATCTGGAAGGGAATTTGAGGTAGAAAGGACTTTCCTCGAAAGGAATTATGTAACCCTTGGATATGATCGACTGTACCCATCTGTCTTGAGTGAGGGAGTGCCAGGCTTCTGGGTACAGTGATAATCTTCCCCCGACTGCCTCCAAGGAGGGACAGCCGGGCAACATCTCAGGGATGCTGAAAGGGCTTGTCAGAGAGAAGCTCTCTGTTTCCCTGGTTTTTTGGACCCCCTCTGCCTCTAGAGCGGTGTCTGTTGTTGTTACCCCCTCTGCCTCTAGGAGTAAACTGACCACGTGAATCCGGCGTGACTCCTTGGGATTTGGAACCACATTTTGCCACCTTTCTGTCCTTTGGGGTAAGGTCTAGAAGGGGTAGAAAAGCGGACTCCTACGCAGAAAGAGTCTTGCCGTCCTGCTCACACCTGGTTAGCTAAGCTTGATGGATCTGTTTATTGGTGGGGTTTTGTTTCAGTGACAACAATACTTCCTTAATTATTTTTTTTCCTGTGGTTAACAGTGGGCAGTTATGGTCCTAAATCTCCTATGAGCTGCCAGACATATAGCCCCCCCCCCGTGTTGCAGCATATCTCTGTAGGTATCAGAGCATTGCCTGTCTGTGTTGTCCTGCACTTTATAATTAATTCTTCCGGACCACTACCACAGTTCATTTACCTTTTCTCCTCTTGCCCTCATTTCTCATACTTGAATCTTTAGTCATCTCCATATAGACTATGCTCTGGCTCACTAAAAATTTTCCTGTGAATCTCCCTCTTTTTCTTTCTCCCCATCTAGTGGTACCAGTTCCTTGAAACAGGAACCCCTGCTGGGGAATTAAAATTCTGATCTTGTGTTTCAAAACTGTCATACACTGGGCTTGCTTACTTTATTTTTCCCCTTCTCTTTCCAACTTTTTTTGTTACACATATTCATCCCCCTTACCCTGCTGTTCTAGGCTCTCAATGTGTTTCTGTTAAGTGATTATTCAATATGTTCTTTGTCGCTGTTGGCCTTGCTTTTACTAGGCACCTTCCCTGTATGTGCTCTTTTGAACATCATTCTGTCCCAACATCTCTAGCCGAAGGGAATGCTGCTTCAAACAACTCTCACAATAAGCAAATGATTGCCATGCCTACATTTTCCAAACGTATTACCTAATTCAAGGAATCTTCATCACCGTGAGAACAATTTGTCCCCCCCAAAAATCCTGTATGTTGTTTCTGCTAGGATTCAGCACGGAATAAAACAAGAGACAGAAAAATTAGTAATTTCATTTAACAGGTGTTACTGTGTATTAAACAAGTAGCAGGCAAACAGTCTTATTACAGTCCGTACCATGGCACAACAGGCATTCAAAACAAATGTTCAATACTGTTTTACTGTCATTGTCTCTGCAGCTTTTCTTCTGGCTTACTTGATCAGCTTAACATTCATTTAATTGTAACAGTTTTCTGAAAAGCAGAAAGTATCTTAGTTCCCCTTTGACATGTTCCTCCTTACTCCAGTCACTCTCCATCAGTGCCTATCCTGGTGTAGGATCTGCTTCCTGTAGGACCCTTCTCTAGTTTCCTGGTCTTTTCAAAAAGTCCAGTGCTTCTTTTGGATTGTCAAATGATTTAACCAATCCTTGGAGAAAAATTCTCAATCTACACAGCTGTAACAAGAGAGTTCAAGAATCCACTGACTGGGTGATATAACGAAACGTACTATATACTGTATAAAACCAAGTTTATTAAAAACATATAACGGTTAAGCGCTTTCAACTATTACCATTTAGACTTCATCAGAACCATACATAAATAATTCCACACTCTTAAATAAGAATACCAAACATTTAAAAAATTGATTCCATCAATCCCATTGTATTGTCTCCTCCACCAATACAAAAGTCCCGTACGTATTGTCAAAATACAAGTTTTTCCACTAGAAATCACATAAATAATCCTCACTGCTTATAATGAATAAAGCATGTCATGTCTTATAAATAAACACCTAAATATCTTACAATATTTTTGATGTTTTGTCATATTAACTATGAATAATACTACAACTTAAAACTGAAATTCATACTTTAGTTTGCAATATAGGTTTAATAGAGATATATTCACTAATGCCAGGTGGAGACGTAGCGTTCAACAAAATCTGCCACCTAGCTTCTTTCTCCCCCAAAATGTATTTGGTACAGCCACCTCTCTGACTTACTTGTACTAACTCCAATATAGCAACCTTAAACGTTCTACACCCAATGCTGTCCTTTACATGCCTATACAAGGCATTGTTGTCATTCTTCCTTTTTATAGCATATAAGTTCTCGTATATTTGATCCTTTAAGCGTCTCCCTGTTTGTCCCACATAAAAACTGGGACATGATGTACAAAGGGCGAAATACATGAGATTTTTGCTATAACAGTTACCTTGACAAAAATATACTACACTTTTACAAATGTTGTCTACCTGTATGTGAGCATCCTATAACATTGCCCCACATTGGTTACAATGACCGCACTTCCTTGTACCAATCTGATGTACTTTGGTACTAATGCTGTTCCTTTCAAATTTTCTCTTCAGATTAGTCCCTACACTATTAACAAACCTTCGTTCCTTTCCTACAATAGAGAATAATGTGTCATCACTCCTTAAAATATTCCAGTTATTTTTAATAATATTTTTTACATCTTCTGTGTATCTACTGTATGGTAGGACACATGCCTTATTATATTCACATTCCTCATTACTTATAATTTTACTATCATTATTATTGGACGGTATACCTAATAATGGTTTGTATCTAGTGCCCCGATGTTTACTCACATAATCTATGGCATCTTTTATAACATAATCAGGTATCCCTTTCTCTAAACATAGTGCCTATAATATTCACCTCTGTAACATTTCACTACGCTCTGATGTCATCCGAGCTGCACGGATACATTGACCCTTCACAATATTGTTCTTTAATCTAACTGGGTGACAACTATTATATTCCAAATAGGCATTACTAAAGGTCTCTTTTCTAAAAATATTAGATTTAAATCCAGTCGATGTCAAGGTAATGTAAGTATCTAAGTATGCTATACCCTCCAAGCTGTACTGATATGTAAATCTCAAATAGGAAGTAGAAGTATTCAGATACTGAATAAACTGTGGGATGTCATTGATGTCCCCGTCCCATATTATGAAGACATCATCCAAAAAACGGACATATCTTTTGATCCGCTGCATAAATCTACTATTAAAAATAACTTCATGCTCCCAATCCAATAGAACCATGTTGGCATATATAGGGGCACAAGTTGTCCCCATAGCCACACCTTTACTCTGTCTGTAGTATTCACCCTCATAAAAAATGTAGTTATGATCCAACACCAAACTCATAAATTATTCTATTAATTTTATTCTATCCCATGCAAAATCTGTATATCTTCTAATACTACAAACAAATCTTTCCATCCCTTCATCCCTAGGGATACACGTAAAAGGATCTTTGACATCTATGGTAACTAATATTAAATTAGGTTTCCAAATAGATGGGGATAGTCTACCTAGAAAATCCCACGAATCTTTAACCAAATGTTCAACCATGGAATAGATGGATTTAAGCCAAGTATCTATTACTTTTCCAAAAGGGAAAGTTTTGGACCTACTACCTGAAATAATAGGTCTGAAAGGTAGGTATTCTATATCCTTATGTATTTTGGGTATACCTGTAATTGTGGCTATAATAGGATAATCCACTTTTAAAAATTGGTATAACTCTTGATCTATCCTATTCTCTATCAAAAATTCTTCCAAATAAGCATCTATTCTGCTATAGGCTATATTTACCTCATTGATAGAAGATACTTCATAATGTTCTGTATCATGTAATATTAACTGCATTTCATTCTTATAATCAGTAATGTCATAAAGAACAACCCCTCCCCTTTTATCTGGTTGCATTATTCTAGTATTGGGGTTGTTACACAATTCACACAAGAGCTTGTATTCATCCTTACTCATGTTATATAAAGAAGAATGTTGACTAGTATTCCTATATCTATATAACTGATCCAACACCACCTTCTCAAAACTCCCCAAGATGGGATGTAACTGGGGGGTAAAAACACTTTCTCTATACAAAGGTGCACTTACATTCTTTTTCCTAGCACCATGAAAATGTACCAATAAATTCAATTTCCTCAAGTATAACTTAAATTGTATAATATTGTCCACTATATTAAACTTGGTACGGGGAATAAACTTCATCCCTTTCCTAAACTTTCCCTTTCCTTACGCCTACTTTTCACTTACCTGCAGTTCACTCCCATATTTCTGATTGTCTTTCTTGCTTGTCCATTCTCTTGTCTCTACCCGCTCCGTTCGCCCTTCGGGCTCACTCCGCTCCCCTACCCTGCCCCCTATTCCCACCCGCCCCAGTACTCACACTTATAGCTCTCATGACCACACCCCTATCTCAACTAACCAATCAATTAGGTTCCTATCATACAATCACTCAAACTATTCTACTGAACATCACATCCAACAATTAACTAACCTACCTCCCACCTTTTACTTAACCTAAACAACCTCTCCTTTGTTGGAGCTACAACCTACCTTTCTCCTCCCTGCATATCTCCCCACCTTTAAAATGGGTAAAACACCTATCCCCTCAAAACTAAAACCTCTTATTTACCTATCATTCCTTTCCTGTCCCATTACTACTTACCTCTTAACTTTCTATGAATACCCACTTTACTCTACCCTTCCTCTTACATCTAAACATACCTCCTCACCTATACCAACTCTCTCTCCTACCTTCTCAAATCTTACCACTCAACCCAATTACCTACTAGACAAGTACCACAGACTAGCACATTTCAAGCTAAGTAAACCAAAATCTAGGAACCTTACAGATACCCCCACAAAAACTTCTCCACTCAAAAGATTTTATATTCCTCCACCTCCACTTACTGTTGGATGGAGACATTAATCCTAACCCTGGGCCAAATCTTACCATTTCTAATACCTTCAGGAAACATGACAAAGCCATCTCTCTGGCACTCACCAAACCAGCCAACTCTCTCTCTCTCTCTATTGCCCATCTCAATATACGAAGCATTTGTGACAAAACTCCTCAAGTTCATGCCCTTCTAGACACCCACCAATTTGATATTTTATGCTTGACTGAAACATGGCTAAAGCCCACCATCAAAGACAATGAAATCACCCCTCCAGGGTATAACATCATTAGACTAGATTGTACAAGAAAAAAAGGATGGAGGGGTAGCTATTCTCCATAAAACACATATGCAAATTAGTATTATAGACCAGACTTTCAGCCTTGACAACAATGCTGAAATTATCAGCTCTAAACTTCAAATCAACAGTACTAAAGCCTTAAATATCATATGTATTTATCTTCCCCCAGGGAATAACATTAACGCACTTGAATGCATCCTTAGTTCACTCTCCATCTATCTCCCTCAAGAAACACTAGTCCTAGGTGACTTCAACATAGACTGGTTTTCCTGTAATAGTACAAATCCTACCTCCCACATAAACATCTATGGCTTTACACAACTTATAAACAGTGCTACCAGAACTAATAATACCAACAATAATGAAACCATCTTAGACTGGATTCTTACAAATTCTCCTCAACAAATCTACCAACAGGTACTCTCCCTGATGATCGCAGTGACCACACACTTACTTATGTCATTAGGCATAAAACCAACCTAGTTTTACCTACCACATACAGGACACTACGTTCAAAAAAGCATTTTAACCCTGAAGAATTTCTAGCTGTATTAATACAATGTAATTGGTCCCCACTACAACATCTCCTTCTTAATGAAGCAGTAGAATATTTTAATTCCACATTCTTATCAAACCTAGATCTTCCTGCCCCATGTCGCATTATTAGAACCAAAACTAAAGCAGCACCATGGCTGACCAATAATACTAGGCAAAAAATATCCCTCAGAAACAAATCTTAGGCTAAATGGTGTACAACTAAGACTCCAACTGACCACCAAAACTTCAAAGAACTTAGAAACAGTACAAAAAAAGCCATGCTACTAGACAAAAAGAACTATTATCTTCTATTACAACACACCTCCAAAAAAGAACCCAAAAAATTCTGGACCAGTATTAATAATCTCTTATCACCAGGCCACTCTATCACACCCAACCCCCAGGGCTGCAACCCAGAGAATCCCACACAAACAGCTAACGACTTTAATTCATTCTTCACTAATACTATCCAATCTCTTGCCAGTCACCTATCTCCTGACACCTCTAAGCTACTCTTACCTACTCTAAGCCTACCTCCTTCCTTTCACTTACAACCTGTATCTACCTCCTATATCTTATCACTGCTCCAAGAACTCAAACCTACCACTCCTTCTGCAGACAAACTTCCTGCAGAATTCTTACAAACAGGTGCCAAAGCTATTGCCTATCCGATTTCTATTCTGATTAATAGATCCTTAAAGGAAGGTATTTTCCCCTCTGTATGGAAGACATCACACATCATCCCACTTCACAAAGGAGGTAAATCAAATGACTTCTCTAACTTTCGTCCTATAGCACTCCTATCATCTATAGCTAAAATCACAGAAAAATGTATCCATAAGCAAATTCTAAGCCACTTTCTGCATAACAACCTACTTGCAAACTGTCAACATGGATTTAGACCCTCCCACAGTACTACCACAGCCATACTCTCCTTTACCAACTCTATCAACTATAACCATAACAATAACAACCAATCATCCTCTATCTTTGTTGACTTATCTAAAGCTTCTGACATGGTAAACCATAAACTTCTTCTGCACATACTAAAATCTTTCTCACTTGATCCCCCTTCCTTAACTTGGTTTACATCTTACCTAGAAAACCGCCAACAGATAGTTCTCTGGAAAAATGCACTATCCAATCTACTCCCTACATCTCTAGGTGTACCTCAAGGCTCTATCTTGGGCCCCCTTCTATTTTCCATCTTTATTAATGACCTCCAATTAGCTATCCCATATACCACCTGTATACAATATGCAGATGATTCTACTATTATCTGTACTGCTAATTCACAAACTGAACTACACTCTATCACTCAAAAAGCTTTTAACACTGTTGAACAATGGTTCTCTGATCGTTGTCTACTCCTTAACCCCAAGAAAACTAAATTGCTATTGTTCTCGCCTACTCGTAGATCTGCCCCACTAAACTTTACTCTCTCTTCCATTGATTGCACTCTCATCTCTCCTGAAACAACAACTAAACTATTAAGCATAACCATTGACAATAATCTCAGCTTTGAGAGTCACATCAATAGCACAATAAAATTAGTTAATAAAAAAATCGGATCCCTTTATAGAATCAAACCCTTCCTTTCACCTGAAGCAAGGACCCCTTAGCCAGATCACACCTTATCTCTACACTACTATATGCCTCCCCCATGTACTAATCTCTCCAAAAACAACCTTAAGAAACTAGCAACTTCCTACCATAATATTACTCGATTTGCAACTGGATCCTCATTTAAAACCCACCACTGCCTGAACCTAAGAAAACTAGGCTGGTTGGAACTTCAGAACCAACTCACACTTCAGCAGCTCTTAATAGCTCACAAAATCCTTTATCAACCAACTAAAACACCAATACTCTCTAACCTCATTTCAACCTACAATAACCTCAAACATCTATGTTCTTCCAACAAACTAATGATTAATACAACCAAACCCAATAACTTTGCAGGTGGTTGTCTTTTTTCCAACTCAGTTGGCAAAATGTGGAACAAATTACCCTCTGTTATCCTGTCTTTGTCCTCCCTTCCACTTTTCAAAAATCAGCTGAAAACTCATCTCAAACACTGGCTTTGCTCCTGTACCAACCCAGATTAACTTCCTTTTTTACCTCCCTATCCTCTCTTCCTCCTAATTTCCTGCAGTCTCTGCTCCTTATAGCCTTGTTAGCTCTCCCTTAATGACATGCACACAGTCTTATGAAATACTTCTTGAAAAGAAAAAAAAAAAAAATCTATGTTTTCTTTCTCAAGACATTGGACTATTTTACTTTGTATTTACCATTACTTTTTATGTAATATGTGCATTAATTAGCCCTCATTTATGCCTTACTATTTGAATTGTCTATCTTCATATAATGTGTTTAATTACTGGAGCTTTTCTCCCCGGGCCTCTACTGAAAATGGACATATATCCAGCTAGACTAGCCCGGTCAACAAATGTAAAATAAAAAAAAATAAAAATAAAAATAAATAACGCAAAATGCGTATCTGTAATATCAAGGGAGGTGTAGTTATAAATGAAGAAATTATTTTGTCCATACTGAACCTCATTGTATTTAACAATGGGTGGCTTATGGCCCTCTACCAATTGCGCCTGTAATTACTGTATGGTTGATGCTGATGTTTCCACCGGCCATTCATATTCCTTCCTTGTGGTTCTTCCCATTGATAATCCTGTGCTAAAAAAGGTTTATATTCTGCTTATAATGTTTCTTCTGATATGCTACACCTATAGTTTCCCCCCATTCTCATTTATTCCCAACTTATTGTCCTTTTTATTCCAATTATACATGCTACCTTCCTGATATTGTTGCATATCTCTTTTTAATTTAGCACATTTCCTTTTAAATATTTTTTGTGAGGTAGTGTCAGCTATACTGAATTGTTTGTTAAAAAAAATCATGCCACTGATCAAACACTCTTGTGTTATAATTCCATTTAATCTATCAACCTCTTTAGTAACCATAGCTAACCTACGGTCGTTACATTTCATAATAAACTTCATAAAGGTAAACCCAAAACCATCAAACATAGCATTACATTCAGCAGTCAATTCTTCATTTAATTCAACTCCCATAGGGCGTTTGAAAAAACGCAGTCCCATCGGGACTATATGTAACTCAATACATCTGCTCAGGTAAGCAATCTCTATTTGCAAACTTTTAATAATGTTTAATTTATGTCCAAAATCCCGTACAGTGTCCTTCAATGTCCCATTAAAGTTTGTACTGTTATTATCCTGCTTAGGCATATCCGTGTCAGTGAAAACAAATGGATTATCAAATAAAAATGTGTCCAATACATTTTTTGAATTCCTAGTAGACCGACCTTCGCCTTTGTCTACCGGTATAGAATGTTTTACAGTACCTGATACTGCTGTGTTAGTTACCACCGAATAAGTGCGCTTCGGTACTGTCCTCTTAGGTTTAGCTCCGGAAATTAAATATATGTCCTCCCCGTACCGCTGCCTCAACCAATTTCTCCAGGACTGCTGAAACCATTCCCCTTGTCATTGGCTGCAACCGCACCATTAGAGGCCCCTATATTCTCCGGCTTGCCACTACGATTTACTTCCACTTCAAGATTCCTACCTGAAGGAGGAGACGTACGTTGATCACCTGATAGCACATTCAATAGACATTGGTTACCCATATCAGCTGCATTTCCAGACTGGCTACACAGCTCTATTAATCTCGTCAATTCACCCTTAATAATGGACATCTCCGATTGAAGTTTCTGTATTTCATCCTTCCTAATAGGAGAAAATATAGATGGTAATTCCTCCAGTGAATTCATGGAAAAAACGGCTACAAACACAAGAAAACGTCCGAACTCAATCCACCAATATACACAGCTATAACAAGAGAGTTCAAGAATCCACTGGCTGGGTGATATAACGAAACGTACTATATACTGTATAAAACCAAGTTTATTAAAAACATATAACGGTTAAGCGCTTTCATCTATTACCATTTAGACTTCATCAGAACCATACATAAATAATTCCACACTCTTAAATAAGAATACCAAACATTTAAAAAATTGATTTCACCAATCCCATTGCATTGTCTCCTCCACCAATACAAAAGTCCCGTAGGTATTGTCAAAATACAAGTTTTTCCACTAGACATCACATAAATAATCCTCACTGCTTATAATGAATAAAGCATGTCATGTCTTATAAATAAACACCTAAATATCTTACAATATTTTTTGATGTATTGTCATTTTAACTATGAATAATACTACAACTTAAAACTGAAATTCATACTTTAGCTTGCAATATAGGTTTAATAGAGATATATTCATTAATGCCAGGTGGAGACGTAGCGTTCAACAAAATCTGCCACCTAGCTTCTTTCTCCCCCAAGATGTATTTGGTACAGCCACCTCTCTGACTTACTTGTACTAACTCCAATATAGCAAACTTAAAAGTTCTACACCCAATGCTGTCCCTTACATGCCTATACAAGGCATTGATGTCATCCTTCCTTTTTATAGCATATAAGTGCTCATATATTCGATCCTTTAAGCGTCTCCCTGTTTGTCCCACATAAAAACTGGGACATGATGTACAAAGGGCGAAATATATGAGATTTTTGCTATAACAGTTACCTTGACAAAAATATACTACACTTTTACAAATGTTGTCTACCTGTATGTGAGCATCCTCTAATATTGCCCCACATTGGTTACAATGACCGCACTTCCTTGTACCAATCTGATGTACTTTGGTACTAATGCTGTTCCTTTCAAATTTTCTCTTCAGATTAGTCCCTACACTATTAACAAACCTTGTATGTGCTCTTTTGAACATCATTCTGTCCCAACATCTCTAGCCGAAGGGAATGCTGCTTCAAACAACTCTCACAATAAGCAAATGATTGCCCTGCCTACATTTTCCAAACTTATTACCTAATTCAAGGAATCCTCATCACCGTGAGAACAATTTGTCCCCCCAAAAATCCTGTATGTTGTTTCTGCTAGGATTCAGCACTGAATAAAAGAGGAGACAGAAAAATTTGTCATTTCATTTAACAGGTGTTACTGTGTATTAAACAATTAGCAGGCAAACAGTCTTATTACAGTCCGTACCATGGCACAACAGGCATTCAAAACAAATGTTCAATACTGTTTTACTGTCATTGTCTCTGCAGCTTTTCTTCTGGCTTACTTGATCAGCTTAACTTTCATTTAATTGTAACGGTTTTCTGAAAAGCAGAAAGTATCTTATTTCCCCTTTGACATGTTCCTCCTTACTCCAGTCACTCTCCATCAGTGCCTATCCTGGTGTAGGATCTGCTGGCTGTAGGACCCTTCTCTAGTTTCCTGGTCTTTTCAAAAAGTCCAGTGCTTCTTTTGGATTGTCAAATGATTTAACCAATCCTTGGAAAAAAATTCTCAATCACTGGGTAGGTCAATCCTTCAGAATTCTGATTACTGGCAAAAATGCATTTCTCCTGGTTCTTGTTTCATAGAAGTCCTGATCTACAAAAAAACAGACAGCAGTATTGGCTGGTTATGTGATGGGAAGAGCTACTGTGATATAAACCTGATGGTACAGTGGAAAAGGGAGCAGAGTAGGGAGCAAAGCATAGCTGCACGTAACATGGCTGAATGTAGCGGGGCTTTTTACAAACAGGTTACCTTAAAAAACACAATCTGAGAATCTGAGATATACCTCAGTAAAGGGGGATTATGCTGCAAACCTACGACTCCAAAATGAAAATAGTCTACCAGTGGAGCTGAGTATGCTGTGTGTGTGTGTGTGTGTGTGTGTGTGTGTGTGTGTGTGTGTGTGTGTGTGTGTGTGTGTGTGTGTGTGTGTGTGTGTGTGGAGGGGAGAGGAGACATGTTAATGATACTCTTCTCTAGAGCAGGTAAAAGTATTTTTAAAGCAACCTCATATGTGTTTGTGTTTTAGTCTTGTATATACTTCCAGTTATGTAGCATTATATAGCATTCTTTGCCCAATTAAGCAACAGGCCACTCAGGAAGGTTGAACAGCAAGTTCCTATCTTCATTATTAGCATTCAGCTCAAAAAGAAATGAAATCAACAATGTAGCAATACCCAGTAACAGACAGTTACAATGTTGAGAGACAATTACAGAAAGCAGCTAATGCTTTCTTAAACTTGCTTTAAACTATCACCAGCAATATTTTAAAGTAGTTATAAAGCTGCACAACAAATTATTTTCTTCTTTTTTCCCTTTTCTCTTTTTTTTGGTTTGGTTTATCATTTATTGACTAATAAAGAGACAAAGATGCAGTAGTTGTCATTGACCTGCTCCTGGAACTCATGCACTGACAGTAATCACCTGAAGCAGAACATTTGCCTTTTAATGTAAAATACAGCAGTGACCTTTAAGGTGCCCATTTCAAGAATATCCTCTTATTTAAGATAAATTGTAAAGCAGTGAATCAAGAAATAGACCAGAAATAGCATGATATCAGTAAGTCAAGAGAAGGACAATTAAGTACCCATTCAAGGTTAAAGAATGTAGCAAATGGCAGCCCTCTAGGTTAAAGGCTTGGCAGCAATAATATAGAAAAAAATTGCCAACTAATAACTACCACACAAATTGCAACATCTCATTGAAAGAATTAATGAAGCCAAATACATCAAGAACTGAAATGGTAAATTTTCATTCTGTTTTATCCACTAGTATACAACTAAATTAACTACGCATGTGGCACAGTAGATAGCATTGCTGCCTCACAGTAAGAGGTTCCCTGGCTCTACTCCTGGCTGAACTGCCTTCTGTGTGGTGTCTGCATTCCTCCCTGTGTTTGTGCAAGTTTTTCTGGGTGCATTGGTTTCCTTCCACATTCCAAATATATGCAGCAGGTGGACTGGACACTCTAATTTGGCCACAGATGTGAGTGTGCATGCGAGTGTGTAGTATGGAAGAACAGCTACGGCATGGCTAGCCACAAGGTGGTGTGAGAACCTTGGATCTAGATGATTGTCACTGTTGAAGCAACACCGTGACCCCATGTGCAAAAATGGGAAAAGGGGGTGTGGATGGATAGAAGGACTAATTCAAACAAGTGCAGTACATATGGATTGAGGGTGCAACACCATATGCTAAAGGAGCTATTCTGGTCCGAAATCAGTAAGCAGCTACATCACAGTCTTTAATAACTGAAGTTGGGTTTAACATACAAGGTGGTATGGAGGCAGAAAATCCAAACAAAAAAATAGATGAGTAATTTGATAAAATACAAAAAATAAGCAAACAAACATTCCAATTACCCACTCACTAACACTGTTCACCTGCTGCTTTTGATCCATGGAAAAAGCTGCACTGCAGAATATTAAATTCAAGCACTCAGTAACATAATTTAGCTGATTGTGAATTAATACTTATAATACTATCTTGCTAAAAAAGTATTTGCAAGAACAGTAAATCCAAAATACTGTTCAGGAGGAGTAAGTTTTAATGGAAGGCAGGAATGGAGCAATTTATGTAATGTTGGACTGAAAGACTTATAGAAAGTTATAGAGAAAGAAACAAAATGGGAAAAAAATGTTAATATGCTTTTTCTTTTCTTTTCTATTAATGTCTGTGTACCTGTGTCATAAGTGATAATTTAATAAAAGGTGCCTTTATTTACTAGAAGGAAGTCTATCCAAGCTGGATGTTGGCCAGTCTTGTATGTGATCTTGTGTCTGCCTCTTCCTGAACCTTGTGTTGGCCACCATTAAGCCATTTGCCAGACAGAAGTCTAGACTGTCACCTTCTTTATTTCAGCTGCCCCACCCATGTTGACACAGGCAGTTCTCATACCATTTTCTGTCTGTCTCGATATGTGCAATCAGGTCACCCATTATCAACACCAATTCAAGTTATCCTGCTTGATCTAGAAGGTCCAGTAAATGCTGCATGAACTCACTCACAGCTCTGCTTCCTAAACTGCAAAGGATGAGATCATGAGTCTATCAGTAATTCTGTATACATCCTTCATTGTCTTCTGAAGACACTCCCTTACCAGGGTTCCATAGCATTTCTAGACCTCTTCTTGAGTAGTTGACTCTGGAGCCAAGCAGCTTTGCTGTAATGCCTTTCAATCTCGTCTCCTGGATACATAGGATGCTCAGCCTTCTCCTTACCACCATTCCATTCACTTCTAAGCTGCATCCTGTCATTGAACCTACACGGTGTGTGGCAATTTTTAGTTCATGTTTGGCAGGATGATTGGTTTTACATTCAGCTTTCGCACAGCAGAGTTATTCCAGGTAACCCAAACTGGGTAACTGGACACCAGCCTGCCAGTAGCTTACTGGCCCAGGGCTGCTGGGCTTTTATGGAAGGCACACTCTGGGTAGTAGGGGCACATACAGTTCTCCCACCATTAGCATGGGTCCCTGGCATAGGACAGAGTAGGCCGGATCCTGAACCCACTTATCACCTGCAGATACCCATGCTCATTTGATGACTGTATCACTGCCAATTCTTACACCATCAAGTGGCTAGCCCAGACACAACATGCAGTCTGTGATCAATGTTCTCCTGTGTTGTGGATACTGCACAACATAGTCGATGCCCAAAGCAGTTGGTCTGTAGAACCCCCCCCCCCATAGCCACCATCTAGAGTCTGTGCTGCTGACCACAACTACACTCTTGGGTGCGTTTGAGATGGAAACACTCAACATGTTTTTGTGAGTTGGAGGGGAAACACAGAGAGAGACACATGGTGACATGCAAACTCCATACATGCGTTGGCCACAGCTAAGGATTAAATCTTATGGCTTGTGCATGGGAAGCAAAGGCCTTAACCATTATGGCAATTAGTCTCTTCTTTAAAGGAAGGATTAACAACTGTACACTCCTGGACTTTCAAGATGGCTGCACACTGATCAACAGCTTAACTTCAGCTCTCCTGATATGAAAACAGAAACAGAGAAGACAGCCAGTGATATTGTCAGCTTAAGTAAAATTCAGTTGCTGAAAAGTAATTGTACTGCCTGGATGCATGCAAAGAAGAAACTAAGAGAGCCTGAAAGAAAATCAACTAGAAAACACTGACTGGGAAGAATCTTGCAGCTGTTCAGCAAAAAACAGTTCAAGATCCAGCTTTGGTGCAAGACATGGCTTCCAGTAATTTAGAGGAAAAAATAAGTCAAATGTGTTCAGAGCTGATTAAAATAAAAGAAACACTGAAGGAGTATATCAACTCAAATAACAAAAGACTGGAAAAATGAAAAAAGTTTTAAATAGATATTCAGATGAGCTGATAAAACTGCAAAAATCAGAGGTCAAAATGAAGAAAAGGCTGGCTGAGTACGAGACTGCTCAAGAAGAGATGTTTCAAAAATGGTAGAATTAGAAGACCGAGCACATAGGGAAAATCTGAGATTTTCTGCTGTACCAGAAAAACTAGAAGGAATAGATGGTATTCATTTAAGAAGCCACAAATAAGCAATTGGACTGGTATTCCACAGCCGGAACTGTTAAATGAAAGGACACACTATGTGTGTTCTCCAAATCTTGCTAAGAGAAAGCAGCAAAGACCTTTATTATTAAAGATGCAAACCTATCAGCAAAAGCAGTTGATCCTGACAAAAATGTGACAAAAGTGCAAAGTATTAAAAACTGGAAACAGCAGAGTGTTTGTAGAAAGTGGTTATTCACTGCATATTAGGCAGAAGAAAAATTTATTCCAGTAAATCAGGGAATGTCTAGAGGGAGATGCAAGATTCAAGCTGCTGTATACAGATGTCTTCAGAATATTTTCTCCTAGCGGATCAGTCATTTTTTGATGCAGATCAGGCCAACGAGGAAATGCATATGTTTTTCCAGCAAAAGATATACCATCAAGCAGAAGGGGACTCTGCTTTTCATTCTTCTGATAATAAAGCAAATGAAGAGACTTTACCAGTGAAACCTTTTCCCCTGCTCCAAAGGAAAATGCTTGAGAAACAGAGAAAAGTATAGGAGTTGACCAGAAGAACTGAAAGTAACATGGAACTGAACCATAAATCTGGAGTTGGGAGATGGAGATGAACAGGAAGAAGACTTGCAACACAGAAGTTAGGGTCATAACTGTGAAACTGCAAAGCATCAATCGTATTTGTGAAATATGATTGTATAAGAATAAATGAAAATGGTGGATTTTTGTTGACTGCTAAATATGGGAGGAACTGAAAAGAATTTGCCTAATTTCATGCCAGTTCTGTTTGGAAGGACTCAGAGGATGGGGAGGAAGCAGGAAAACGGTATCTATAAGTAAAATAATTGCTTTTCTTAATATTATTTATTTGAAACATTTCACAATATAAATTGCATATTTTATAGTAAAGTATTTTTAGTTATTCGTGTGATGACCATGCCCTGGCCCAGCAATCAAGGACCCTCAATCCTCACTACTAACACCAGGGAGGTCGTCTCCTAGAAGAGGAAAGGATAACCAATACACACAGTAAAGTACAAGTTCCCTTAAGTGTACACAGAGATCACAGTCAGCCTGGGGCTGGTTGCTCCCTTGCTCACCAGGTCCCCAATAAGACTCCCCACTGGCACAGATATAGGGTCCAGGTCTCAGCCTAACTGGGCAAGCTAAAACCTCCAGTACCCTCTCTGTCCAACCAGTGCTTTGTGCCCCTGCCAAGTAGCTAACACAACACACACACACTTTGAGAGAAGTATTTATATAACTTCACAGACACTCCTGGGAAAGGCTGACACAGATTCTCCACCTGTGCCCCTTTACCCAGATTATATGGCACTAATTACTGCCACTACCCAGTTAATAATATCAGCTACTAAAAGGCCCTTAAAAGGTGTCCAATTATTACTGTGCAATATTAATATTTAATGGTAGTATGACTAACAGTCAAGGCTTACTTTAGAGTGGCCTATTACAATACCCTCTATAAATATGCAATGCACTCTAGAGCTTATCTCTACACAAATCAGCCACAGGTAGAAGGTTTTAAAAATACTTAATAATAAATAATTAAAACACAAGACAAAACTACTGCACCACAGAAATATCTAAGAGTTCAGAGATCACACAGAAACTTAAAATAATATGGTAGGACAGGTCTGATTTCAAAGAAAAATACCTAATTAATCTTTACTAGCTTTAACTATTCCTACAAGAAATCACAGTGCTAAAACTTGCATGTGAGCATAAGGCAGAGTGCTGACAAGTTAGATGTCTAAAGTCAAAATGCTTTTTAGTCTCTTGTGAGAAATTATATTTAAACATTACTAACAAACATGTCTCTAAGGCCTCCCAAAAATTACATCATTTTTGACACTTAGGTTTTCCCAGTATTCATACTGCATCATCTTAACACTTGGTCTGAGTTCTCAGGCCACAAACTGCATTATTTAGCAATCTAACACCTCCTCAGAAACTTACAACAATACATTTCACATGTATATGCTAGCAGAAACCAGAGCAATAAAGCACCTTCCACATCTAAATTCAAGTCATAAACTTTAGCCTTTAAACAATGGGCATGGAATCTTCATCCAGCCGCCCTGGAGCCGAATTCTAACATGAAAGGGTACAGCATGCTTCACTGGGCCAGTAGAATGCATTGTTGTCACATATTTTACAGTTCCAAATTTCACAGTACTCTTTACACTCAAGAAACATGCCTGTATTTTACATTTATTTACAAATGTCAGAATTATATATCAAATTCTATTTGACTAGGCTGGCAGCCTTCGCCCATCTCTCCCCAATCGTCACAATTCGATAAACTTATTAAAGGAGAACCAATCCTAAAATCTGGAAAAAATATGTTTTTTTTAATTTTATTTATAATATGTTTACCGGGAAAGTCCGACATGGAACAAAACCAATTTTCAGCAGAGGCCCGAGAAGAAAATCTCCAGATGCATGTCTTTGTAACACAGGAGAAAAACAGAGCACCTGGAGGAAACCCACACAAATGCAGGGAGGACATGCAGACTCTGCACAGAAGGCACCCCGGCCAAGAATCAAAATAGAGAACCTCTTGATGTGAGGTGACAACTCAACCACTGCACCATCCCTGAATTTGTTTTTACAAATCTTAAACTTTTCTGCATTGCTAGTGTCTCTGTATCAAAGTAAATGTTACTATTATTTTCTAATTTCTTATACCCCCAAAATGATCTGAAGGAGGCTGCCATGGCTAGCATTATTTTGTTTTACAGTCAATGACTTCACCTTCCTGATGTCATGTTAGAGGGACACAAAGAAATCCATATGACGAGGGTATCATTTACAGTAGATTTCTCTCTTATCAGTTTACAACTGTGACCACCTACTTTTCACTGTCAGCATCAATCAAAATTTGTAATTATTTTGCTTCCTTTGATTTTCATTACTGGCCATCTCTTTCAAAGCATTTTAAGGGAAGTTTGAATGAAGGATTGAAAATGTAGCTTAGATAATTGTCCTTTTTAAAATAACTGTAGCCCAGTGTTCAAGGGTAAGAAATCTGACCCCTGTGAATAACAGGCATTACTTGGGGTGAAATGGTTTGTGTTACATTCACACTTTTAAATATTGTAGTTAGAATTAAAGTCTTTGATGTTAATCTTCTTTTCCCAACTCAATTGAAGACTTGTCTCAACAAAAATAGAAGTTATGTACTCACCATAACGTTCCATCTGAGTAGATATTTCATTTGTCTGCAACCTGTGGGTAGTCGGATCCGAACCGGCAGCTTTCCAAGCTTCAAGATCCGAGCTCCTAGCTCCTCCCCCCTACCCATAATTCCTTACTACCAACCACATTTACCTCAGATCGGTGATTTTGCCCTAGAAGCTAAAGACAGAGAAACAAATTCTCCAAGGACAATACCTTACCGAGGTTAGGGGGATGGCAGGGGGGGTCGGTTGCAGACAAATGAAGTATCTACTCAGATGGAACGTTATGGTGAGTATATAACTTCTTTATCTGAAGTAGTTACTTCATTTGATCTGCAACCTGTGGGACAGAGTCCCCAGCTTACCTAAAGGCCCTGGGTGGTCCCTACGGAAGGATATTCCGAAGCACCGCGGAGCCAAAGGAAGCCCTACTTCTGGAGATCATGTCCACCTTGCAATGAGAAATGAACGTATGGGAAGAGGACCAGGTAGCTGCTGAACAGATATCGTCTACTGGAACTCTAGACCAAAAAGCTGTTGAGGTAGCCACAGATCTAGTACAATGTGCCGAACGACAACCGGAGCTGGCTTTCCAGCTGAAATGTATGCTTGTCTGATACATTGAGATATCCAATTTGCTACTGTCACCTTAGAAATTGGTTTGCCCATAGCTGATTTAGCATAAGAAACAAACAACCACAAAGCTTGTAACTCTGATACCCGCTTGGCAGAGGTAATCGCCACCAAGAAGGCTGTTTTCCAAGATAAGAATTTTAAAGGCACTGAGGCCGCCGGTTCGAAAGGTGGTCCTGTTAATGCTTGTAGGACCAAGGTAAGATCCCATTGAGGCATAGCCAGCTTAATGGGAGGCTTTAAGAGAAACACACCTTTTAGGAAGGCTTTGCATATCTTTGCTGACGCCAACGAATTTACGCCATCCCCCACATGATAATGCGAGATGGCTGCAAGTTGGACTTTAATGGTGGATGCACTAGCCCCTTGCTTAAAAAGGAGGGATAGGAAGTCCAGTATAGTGGGGATAGGAACCGTAAAGGGATCTAATTCCTTATCCTTGGCCCAGATGGAAAAATGTTTCCATTTACTAATGTAGAGTTTTCTGGTGGACGGCTTATGAGCTGCCACTAGAATGTCCTTAACCGGGGACGAGATACCGGGAGTCCTTGCCATTAACGGAACTGGATCAACCAGGCCGTGAGCCTGAGGTTGACCAGGTTCGGAGTGTGGCATCTCGTCGGATGCGAGATTAGGTCTGGTCTGGGATCCAGAATCCATGGGGGGGCCACACTGTGAGACTGCAGAAAGGGGAACCAGACTTGTCGAGGCCAGAATGGGGCAATGAGAATCACTTTGCTCCCCAACCGACAGGCTTTCTGGATGAATTTCATCATCAGAGGAAGAGGAGGATATGCATAAAGAAGACCGGGCGGCCAAGCATGAACCAAAGCGCCTGGGGATTCCTTCGGGGAACTATCACGAAGTAATCGCTGCATTTTGAGTTTAGGGGCGAGGCAAAAAGGTTGCAGCGAGGCTGACCCCATTTGAGGAATATCTGCTTCGCGACAGAGGGATTCAGGGACCACTCGTAAGGGCTGAGAAATACCCGGCTTAGGCTGTCTGCTAATATGTTGGTCCGTCCCGGAATGTGCGTTGCTATCAGAAAGCGGTTGGTGGAAATAGCCCATTCCCACACTCTCATGGCTTCTCGACACAGGGGGTAAGATCTGGTTCCTCCCTGCTTGTTTATGTACCAGACAACAGACATGTTGTCCGTCTGGATTGCAATAGTCCCCAGAGGTAGAAGGTGATGGAGAGCTTGCAACGCCAACAGCACTGCCCTCATCTCCAAGACGTTGATATGCAATGCAGTCTCTAGAGAAGTCCACGTGCCTTGGACTGACTTGCCTGCGTAACGCCTGCCCCACCCGAGGCAGGAAGCATCCGTGGTCAACGTGGCTTCGACTGGGGGAATCACAAAGGGTCTCCCTTCTTTGAGTTCCTGTGCCTGTAACCACCAAAGTAGGGAGTCCCTGCATGCTCTGCTCAGAGGAATCTGCATGTCCAAAGGATGGACCGAAAGAGACCATTGGACCTGGAGAGCCCACTGCAATACTCGCATTCACAGAGGGGCATGGAGAGAAAGGCCGATCGCCGCCGACATAGATCCTAACGCCCCCAGGACTAATTCTGCTGGAGGAGCGGGACTCTGAAGAATGTCCAAGACTTGGCGGGACAAGCTGTTTATCCTGACCGGTGTCAGAACCACTCTGGAGATTCGAGTATCCAACCTGGCCCCTATGAATTCTAGGGCTTGAGTGGGGCACAGGCAGGACTTCTTCAAATTCACTGAGATGCCCAGCTGACTGAACAGGGATAGGGCATAATCTCTCGCCATAACCAGAAGATGCTTGTTGGGGGCGGTGAGGAGCCAGTCGTCCAGGTAAGGAAACACCTGAATGCCCTGGAGTCTCAGGTGGGCTGCAACCACTGCCATGACTTTGGTAAACACTCTGGGGGCTGAGGTTAGGCCAAATGGAAGAATCCTGAACTGATCATGACTGGCTCCTAGCCGGAAGCGGAGGAACTTCCTGGACCGTCTGTCCATTAGTATATGGTAGTACGCGTCCTTGAGATCCAACAAGCACATCCAGTCATTCTCCTGCAGAAGGGGGAGAATAGATTGGAGGGTGACCATCTGGAACTTTTCCTTGGGTATGAACAGGTTCAGGGATGAAAGGTCTAGGATGGGTCTGAGGTCCCCCGTTTTCTCTGGCACCAAAAAGAACCTGGAGTAATAACCCGATCCGGACTGATCTGGGGGGACGGGCTGGATGGCTCTTTTTCTTAGCAACTCCGAAATTTCTGAAGTTGCGGACGCCCTTTGATGGGGTGGAACATCGGGGAGATGTTTGGGTTTGGGGGGGGTGTAAGAACGGAATGGTGTAACCTCTGGATATTATCCGGAGCACCCATTGATCGTTTGTAATGGACTCCCAATTTGATCGGTGCTCCGATAATCGCCCCCCGACTGCCTCCAGAGAGGGACAGTTGGACAAGCCCTCAGGGCTGTTGCGCGGGTCCCTCCGAGAAAGGTTCTCTCGACCCAAAGTTACGCGGGCCCCCTCTGCCCCTGGTCCGGCGTCCACCTTGTCCTCCTCTGCCTCTAGAGGATGAGTTGTCCGCAGCAGGACGGGATCGCTGAGATTTACGAAACCACAGCTTCTTTTGCCCCCTCTGATTCCTAGAGAAGGATCTTTGGGGGCTAGAGAAGCGGACTCCGACGGCCGACAGCGTCTTCCCATCCTTCTCGCTTTGGACAAGCGTGTCGCGAACTGCTGAGCCAAATAAGGCCGAACCATCGTAAGGGGCGTTCGCGAAGGACGCCTTGAAGGGATCCGTGAAGTCACAGAGGCGGAGCCAGGAGTGCCGTCGTAAGACTACTCCCGCTCCTCTGGCTCTAGCGGCTCCTTCCGTGGCATGGGAAAGAAGCCGCATAGATGTATTTGAGATGGACTTTAGAGTGGCCATTCGAGTCTCAAAAACCTTTTTGTCTGAGGCCGACATGGACTCCGGAGGGGCTGCAACGTATTCTTTAATTAAGTCACGTTGCAGCCGGATAGTGTGTGCCATGTAATTCAGCGACCTTATGGCAAAGGTTGCTGAAGCAAACATCCGCTTCCCAATACGGTCCAAGGCTCGGGACTCCTTGTCCGGCGGATGGACCGAGGAACTTTCTTGGGCAAGTTCTCTCTTAGTGGCAGCCACCACCAACATAGCATCAACCGGTGCGCCTTTGGACCAAGAAGGTCTATCAGAGGGAGGGCTGAGGACCTTATCTGGGCGTCTAGGGATAGGCTTCACGGTGTCGGGCTCCTTCCAAGCCCTGGTGGTAATTAAGTCCACCAAGGGGTCGGCTGGGGGGGACACCCAGGAGATAGATGGGCCTGCCTCAAAGGCCTCCAGAAATACGGATTTGTCCAGGGAGGGTTTTTGGGCAGACCACCCCCCTCTTATACGCAACATTTCCATGATGTCTCCAAATGAGACATCTTCAGGGGGTGACCTTGGGGAACCCTCCGTATCCTCCAAATCCGTATCCATGGTAATGGACTCGGGGGAGTCCAGGTGCCTCCTTTTGCACTGGTGCTTTCGAGGTACCTCTTCGGCGGGACTGTCCGAAGAGGGCCCATCCACCGGGTGGTGTTCCTCCCTGGGAACTAACTGGAGGCTTTGGGCAGGCTGTCCAGATGGACGGATGATCGAAGACTGACCCTGATACAGTGGGGTACGGGTGGATCCGAAGGCCCGGTCGGGGACCTGGATGATCTCAACAGTACCCTCTCAACCACCTCAAAAGCTGAGGGAGATTCGCTATCACCAGCCTGAGAAAGCAACCTCCTTGGCTCCAAGGAGATGATCGGGGCCGGAGCTGAAGCAATTGGACCCGAGGTAGTGGTGTGTTCCGTTCCAATCGGCGCCGAAGATACAACCACTCACTCGGACCCGATGCTCAACCCTCGGCCCCGAGAGCTTGGATCCGACAAGCTCGAAGGCATAGTCGGCGTCGAAGATACCAACCCTGTCGGTGCCGACGTATCCCCGGATCCGAAAAGACCTGGATCCGACAACTCCGAGACCAGAAAACGGGTGAGAGAAGGAGCAATCGGGGCAAAAATGGGCACTGCAGTCCCTCCCAAAGGGGGGGAGGCAAGAGCATCCCCATCTGCATCTGGGTCTGCAAAAATCTTCGCATCATCCGATCCATGTCTGCCTCGGAGATGCTTCTGGTGGACTGCGAAGAGGTAGTAGAGGCAGGCCGCCTCGAAGACCTCGAGGGAGACCCATCCTCCTCCTCCGGCTCTGGAGAAAAGGAAGGTGAACGGAGCCAAGAGGACAAGGATCCAGAGACCCTGTCAGGGGACTTCAGTAACTTCGCAGGTGGAGCCGAGGGATGAGACTCGGCCCGCCTTTTGGAAGAATAACCCTCTCTCTCTCTCTATGTTTTTTCTTCTCCCTATGGGAAGAAGACCCAGACTCCACAGAGCTAGTACCGGATAAGGGAGGTTGAGTCCCGGGTACAGCTACTGGAGTAGCCAGCGCCGAAGCTACAGGAGTAGCCTGGGCTCGGCTGGGAGAGGAAGAAGAAGCCGATTCCTGAGGGAGTTTTCCCGCCAGGATCAGCTTGTTCTTCCTGTCCCTAAGTGCCCGAGGGTTGAAGGCCGCACAGATTTGGCAGGCCTCCGACAAATGTGCTGCCCCCAGACATAAAATGCACTGAGTGTGGCCATCAGCTGGGGAAAGCTTGTGGCCACACTCAGTACACTTCGAAAAAATAGCTTTAGATTCAGCCATTATCCTCTCACACACACACCCAAACACTAAAGGGGGGAGGGGGAGAGACAAGTTAAACTAAGGAGATTTTTTTTTTTTTTTTATAAAGGGTTGAAGGGTTTGATAGTTAAAACAACACACACGCGCACTAAACTAAAAAAGATTTGTCTAATATTTAGAAAATACAGATTATCTGTCGAAAAAAAGGAACAATCTCACCAATTGCTAGGAACTCTTCACAGAGAAGCAACCGTCTTTAGCCGCGGCAAAAAACGATCTGAGGTAAATGTGGTTGGTAGTAAGGGATTATGGGTAGGGGGGAGGAGCTAGGATCTCGGATCTTGAAGCTTGGAAAGCTGCCGGTTCGGATCTGAGGTCGGATCCGACTACCCACAAGTTGCAGATCAAATGAAGTAACTACTTCAGATCAATGTATACAATGCAAAAATGCTGCAACAAAACACCAGAAGAAATAAGAAGTTATGTACCTACCATAACGTTCCATGTTAGTTGTCTTCTCTCGCCTTCTTTCTTGCTTGATGGGTTCGGAGCCGATCCCTCGGGTCCGACTCGGCACTTGCTTTAGCTCGAGAACTCCTTTTACCAGCTCGAGGCAGCCCCATATCCCATGATGCAAGGCAGGAAGTACCCAGATCTCGTTTGTTGACAAAAGGGCAATAACACCAAGCATAAACAATACTTCCAAAGGAAGAAGAAACTACAAATGGAAAAAGGACCAGGTCTAATGGTGTTTAGCATTATAGTTTCTTATACAAGGTCAGTCCAGGCCAGGGGGAAGGAGGGAGGGAGAAAAGAAAGAAGGCGAGAGAAGACAACTAACATGGAACGTTATGGTAGGTACATAACTTCTTAATGTTAAGTTGTCAATCTCGCCTTCATTCTTGCTTGATGGGACCGCGTCCCTAGCACCTCTATCCTGGGTGGCTCAATGGAACAAACTCTTGAGGACTGTAGAGCCAAAACTGGCTCTGTCCCTGGAGGCCAAGTCCAATTTGTAATGGGAAACAAAAGTGTGAGGAGTGGCCCAAGTGGCGCTGCACAAATAGTGTCTAAAGGCAGTCTAGCTTGAAAAGCTGTAGAAGTAGCTAAACTCCTAGTTGAATGTGCTTTAGGTTTTGAGCACAGCTGTTTTCCCCTGATCGTATAAATTTCAGTGATGACCGAAGAAAGCCATCTGGACAAAGTCACTTTAGAAACAGGAAGGCCTTTTTTATTATCCGCATAGGAGACAAAAAGTTGATCAGATTTTCTAAATTTTTTTGTTCTGTCCAAATAATATCTAAGCTGACGGTGGACATCAAGATAATGTAGCTTTTGTTCAGCTCTATCTGAATAGTTGGGAAAAAATACAGGGAGATCAATAGATTGATTCAGATTGTTTTTGAAGCGACCTTAGGTAAAAAGGATGGATTAGTTCTCAAAGATACTCTGTCTTTGTGAAAAATCAAATAGGGGGGTCGAACCGAAAGAGCATGAAGTTCAGACACCCTCCTGGCAGATGTAATAGCCACTAGGAATAACGTTTTCCAAGAAAGATATTTCAGGGAACAAGAAACAGCTGGCTCAAGGGGAAGAATCAAGGATGTCAGCACTAAATTTAGATCCCACTGAGGAGGAGGATTCCTGATTGGAGGCTTTAGTAGGAAAATCCCTTTCAAAAAGGCCCTGCAGAGTCTATGGGACATAATATTATGATCTGCTATCCCGACATGAAAATTAGAAATAGCAGCCAACTGAACTCTGACTGTGGAAGAAGAGGAGCCTGCATGGAAAATCTCTGTTAAGAAGTCCAGAACTGCCTGAACAGGGGCAGTAAAAGGATCAATATTTTGGGCTTTAGCCCAATAAGAGAAACGTTTCCATTTGCTTGTGTAAATCCTCCTGGTAGAGGATTTTAGTGAAGCTACTATGATATCTCTAACTGGGTTAGAGATCAAAGGAAGCCTGGCTAAGGAAGGAAGTGGAGCAACCATGCTGTGAGGTTGAGAGAAGGGATTGACCGGTGCAGCTGACCGGATTGGTGAATCAGTAGATCTGGCACTGGGTCCAGATGCCACGGCTGCACCAAAAGGTGATGATGGAGGAACGGGAACCAAACTTGTCGAGGCCAGTAAGGGGCAATGAGAATCAATTTGGCTCTCAAAGCGGTAGCTTTCTGGATCACCTGAGGGATCAGAGGAAATGGAGGGAAGGCATAAAGAAGTCCCTGGGGCCAATCCTGGGTCAGAGCGTCTCTGGGGATGGCCTGATAGAGGGAAGAGGCTGAAGAAGTCTGGACATTTGCTGTTTTGGGAGTAGCAAAAGATCGCAACATGGGCGACCCCATTCCAGAAAAATCTCTTCCGCCACGGATTGTTTGAGAGACCACTCGTGAGGCATGAGAATAGCTCTGCTCAATCTGTCCGCTATAATGTTGGTTTTCCCAGGGATATGCGTTGCTACCAGAAACCGATGAGAGGAGATCGCCCATTGCCAAAGTCTGAGCTTCTCGACACAAGGGGTAGGACTTGGTTCCGCCCTGTTTGTTGATATACCACACTACAGACATGTTGTCTGTGTGGACTGCAATCGTCCCTACGGGAAGAAAGTCGTTGAGGGCTTGCAACGTTAAAAGCACTGCTCTCATCTCCAGGACATTTATGTGCAGATGGTACTCGAACGGTTGCCACGTCCCATGAACCATCCTGCCCTGATAATGACCCCCACCCGATCAGGGAGGCATCCGTGGTGACAGTGGCTATCGGGACGGAGGTACAAAGCACCTGCCTTGGTGAACCTGAGGCGATGTGATCCACCAAGCAAGATGTTCTTTGCATGTTTGTGTCACCAGAATCTGGTGACGCATTGGGAGTTGCTGGTATGACCACTGTGTGAACAGCATCCACTGAAGGAGGCGCATGTAGAATCGAGCCAGGGAAGAAGAGTGATGGCCGCAGCCATAAGACCTAATACCTTTAGAACCATTCTGGCCTGTACCTTTTGCTGGCCAGAATGATCCTGACATGAGTCTGAATGTCTGAAACTCTTTGTTCTGTAAGGGTAGCTGACATCCGAACAGTGTTTAAGTTTGCGCCTATGAAGGTAATAGACTGGCAGGGCGATAAGGATGACTTTTCGTAGTTGACTGAGATGCCCAAATGAGAACAAAGGTCTATTGTGTAATCCCTGGCTTGTATAAGCTGATGCCTGGTGGTGGCTGACAGGAGCCAGTCGTCGAGATACGGAAACACCTGGAATCCTTGACGTCTCAGGTGAGCCGTGACCACTGCCATGCATTTGGTGAACACTCTGGGGCTGTAGTGAGACCAAAGGGCAGGGCTCTGAACTGGAAATGACTGGACCCCAGCCGAAGCGGAGAAATCTCCTGGAGCGTCTGTGAATTTTGATGTGATAGTACGCATCCTGAAGATCTATTGAGCACATCCAGTTGTCCTTCTGTAAGAAGGGCAGAATTGACTGAAGAGTGACCATTCGAATCTTGTCTTCCTGACAGACTTGTTGAGTCTGCTGAGGTCCAATATTGGTCTCCAGTCTCCCGTCTTGTTGGGGACCAGAAAGAACCTTGAGTAGATTCCGGGCTCTGAATGGTCTATTGTGACTGGCTGAATGGCTCTTTTTTGCAGTAGTTTTGCGATCTCTAACTCTGCAATGTCCCTTAGACCGGGTGGTACATCTGGAAGGGAACTTGAGGGGAAGGGACTTTCCTCGAAAGGAATTATGTAACCCTTGGATATGATCGACTGTACCCATCTGTCTTGAGTGAGGGAATGCCAGGCTTCTGGGTACAGTGATAGTCTTCCCCCGACTGCCTCCAAGGAGGGACAGCCGGGCAACACCTCAGGGATGCTGAAAGGGCTGCTCAGGAAGAGACTCCCTGTTGCCCTGGTTCTTCGGACCCCCTCTGCCTCTAGAGCGGCGTCTGTTGTTGTTACCCCCTCTGCCCCTAGGGGTAAACTGACCACGTGAATCCGGCGTGACTCCTTGGGATTTACGGAACCACATCTTCCCACCCTTCTGTCCTTTGGGATAAGGCCTAGAAGGGTGGAAAAACGGACTCCAACAGCAGAAAGAGTCTTGCCGTCCTGCTCACACCTGGTCAAGGTCTCCTTCACCTGAGGGCCAAACAAAGCCGACCCATCAAAGGGAGAATTTGTGAAGGACGCCTTAAAGGGATCCGCAAAATCACATAGCCGCATCCAGGCTTGGCGTCTAAGAGCCACACCTGTGCCTGCGGCTCTACTCGCTCCATCAGCAGCATAAGATATTAGCCGCATGGAGGAGTTAGCAATGGAATTGAGGGTTCCTAGCTGCGAAGCAATCTTTTCTTGGGCCCCTGCAGCTGTAGGATCCTGAACTACTTCTCCCAGCTCCTTCAGGATATCTCTCTGGAGTCTGGTGAAGTGACAAAGATAATTCAGCGCATAGCAAAGGTCGCTGAGGAAAACATCCGCTTGCCGTACCTATCCATGGTCCTAGAGTCCTTATTAGGAGGATGGACGGCACGGAAGGATCTGCAAGTTCCTTTTGGTGGCCGCAGCCACCACCATGGCATCAGCGGGGACACCCTTTGTAAGGAATTGTTTGTCACTAGGGGCAGTTATAAATTTAGAAGGCCTCCTAGGGACTGGCTCTACAGAGTCAGGAGCTGTCCACGCCTTCGTGCTATAACCTGCATAAGGGGTCGAAGGCGGAGACACCCAGGAGGTGGAGGGCCGAGATCCAAACGCCTCTAGGTATACTGACTCATCCTCAGAGGGATTGTTGGAGGGCCAATTTCCCCTCTGTTTCAGAAGTTCTAGGATGTCTGAGAAGGAGACATCCTCAGAGGGGGATCTAGGGGATCCCTCTGACTCATCAAAGTCAGTATCCAGTGACAGACTCAGGGAGTCTACATGCTTCCTCTTACAAGTCCTCTTCCTAGGAGGATCTCCCGAAACATCAGGAGAATCCTCGGAAGAGGGGGAAATTCCCAATGGGGAAACCTGAGGCGGAGGATCTCTGGGTCCTGTAGCAAGAGAAGTGGCAGAGATGTCAACAGGTACAATAGAGGGAGGAGCTACGGGAAGAGACTGCTGACTGATACCAGTGGCCAGTACACTCTTCATCACCTCGAATGCTCCCTCCCAGGCAGGTCCGAGAGACCCCGCCCAAGAGCTAGGAACCCAGGGGCCACCGAAGGGAAGTCTCCGAGGCAGATGTCGGAGCCGAGCTCACCAAGGCCGAGGCTCCAAGGGGAAGAGCGGGCTCGGACAAGGGTCCGATGCCACTCACCCCCTCGGAGGAGACCATGGAAGCCCGACCACCGAATCCCTCTAAGGAAGAGGAGATAAGAGTAGGGGCTGAAGGAACAGAAGGGGGTATCCGTCCTCCAGCCGTAGCAGTAACCCTGCCCGAAGACTCCAACTCCAAACTCTGGGGTAGAGTTGAAGGAGGAACTGTAACGGGGTGTGGACCAACAGTCTGCTGAGACGGACTGTGTAGCATTTGGGCCAGTACCTGTGACTTGAGCAAACTACCGACCACGATCCCTAGGGCATGGTCTGACAACCTAGATGAACTTGAAGATCGGCTCCGATGGCTCCGCCCGATAGAAGAGGGAGGCCGGAGCCGAAAGTATCGGCTCCAAGGAAGGAGACCTCGACCTCTTCCTGGAATGGGTCATCGGAGCCGATATTATTGATCCTGTCGGCACCGATTTCTCGGAGCCGGCAGAAAGCCTCGATGTATCGGCTCCAGCCGGAGCCGATACAGCCACCAGAGTAACGGTGTCGGAGCCGATCGGAGCCGACACCGATGCCTGTGCCACATGGGTGTCGGAGCCGATCGGAGCCGACACCGATGTCCGTACACGGGTGTCGGAGCCGGTCGGAACCGACCCCACAGTGGTCAAAGCAGATTCGGCGCCGATAGCCATCGGCGCCGAAGGCTTAGCAGATCCAGAATCGGCTCCAGCCGGAGCCGATCTCGACTCTAAACGAGTCGGAGCCGAGGCCACAGGCTTAGGAACAGAAGCCTGGGTCTTGGCAGATTTTGTTGATTTTTGTGGGGCCGACTTAGCCGGAGAGCCCTCCGGCAAGAAGACCCCTCAGAATCAACTTATTCCTTCTCTCCTGCAGGACTCTCTGGCTGAAGGAGTGACAAATAGCACAGGAGTCCTGCAGGTGAAGAGGGCCTAAACAGTACAGGCAAGAAGTGTGACCGTCTGTCAGAGACATCTTCTGACAGCACGAGTCACACTTCTTAAAACCTGAAACCCTCTCTTTAGACATGGTGCCCAAAAAACACACACACACCAGTCCAATTAAATTAAATTAATCCCAAAAGGGGATATAGTAAAATAAACCAACACACACACCCTAACAGGGGGGGGGATGGGAAAGGGAAATTAACTGACTAAAAAAATTTTAAAAGAGACAGGGATTTCTGTCAGAAAAATTAAGTTTAAAGTTAAACTATCAAAAATAAAAGGTTTTTAAGTAAAAAGGGGCTTAAATGTCACAAAAGTGAATTACTTACCAGGAGCTGGTAAAGAGAAGACCTCCCAAGCGAAGCGGCAAACGAGATCTGGGTACTTCCTGCCTTGCATCATGGGATATGGGGCTGCCTCGAGCTGGTAAAAGGAGTTCTAGAGCTAAAGCAAGTGCCGAGTCGGAGCCGAGGGATCGGCTCCGAACCCATCAAGCAAGAATGAAGGCGAGATTGACAACTTAACATCATGCACTTTTATAGAAATTACAGTGTAAAAATGCAAAATCAAATACTGTCAGAAAGTAAGAAGAGTTAGATGAACATATTTGCTTTCTTTCTTTGTGGCACTGAGTTTTATTAAAAGGAAATATATTTGTATTTAAAAACTATGCTTGAAAGCCTTGTCTTTGTTCAGACACCAGGTTACAATATTTATCTGAGGTGTGATGCTGGCAATCTGTAACTGATCAGGATAATTTAAATGTCATTGTTTTCTTAATGGCTCTGTAGTTGGGTAAAAGACCTAACTTAATTACTCTGCCACTTTTAGCCTTTCTGATGTAACAGGTGAGACAAATGCAGGAAAGGAAGGCAAACATAATTATTAAAGGATGCTTTTTCTGTATATGAAGTATTTAGCATTGGATTACAGGGAAGGAAAAACACTTTTTGGAAATAAAAACTTGATTTTTGAGTGGAGTTTTCCTTTAAAGTAAATGCATGGCTTTGTTTTTCTTCCATTTCTATTTCTTTCTTATTTTGGTATTAAGAAATGTAGGCATTACAGTGCAAAAAGAGAAGAAAAGCTAGACAAAAGCATATTTAAGCTAATAGTCTGTAATCTTGAGCTGTTGAGTTGGGGGATGGGGTGTGAAAGTACACCGTTCACACTATATGTAGAGCTGAAATGTCTTTTCTTACTTTTGCATAACTGAATATCTGGATTAAGAGCTTTGGCTTAATCTAATATGAGAACACCAAACATGATGGAAAGTTTTCCTTTACAATAACTGCTTCAGCTTGTCTTTCAGGTTGCAACAGAGTACTACATTTTTCTTTATTCTCTTACTTTTCCAAGGCAAGCTGATAATAGGGCAATAAAAGACAGAATACTGTTTTTGTTAAGGTTAAAAGTTAATGATTTCCAAAAACATGCAAGTAGTTCTCACATCTGGGGAGAAATAAAGTTAAGAAAAAAAATCAGACATCAATTAGCATAAAAGAAGCACAGGAAATAACATGCATCGTAGCACGGATAACCTCAATGTCAGGTTAATTTCAGCCTGTGTTAGCACCTGTCTATTTAGCAGAAATGAACCTATTAGGAGGGATAACTCATTCAAGCCTATATAACCTTTTTGTATACTTCCACTTTACCCCTGTAGCTCTGTACGGTGTCCAGAACTTTTTTGTGCCTGGCTTCATTTACTAATTAACTTACCAGCTAATAACAGGCAATATTAGAAAGTGCAAGGACTTGCTAACAAAATAACACTACTGCAGTAGAGAAATCAATCACTGTTCTTCACTTATTATTCATATTTTCATATTTATGTTCATATTTCCATAACAGCCCCACATCTTATTGAGGGGTATGGTGTGTTATGCCATAGTAGGGGACAGAAAAAATCATTGATGGTGTTCTCTCATATCATAATATACCCGACATACTGTTAGTTGTTTGTTAGAAATTATGAAAATAAACAATATTTCCATATGTACTTAATACTTCAAAAAACAAGTGGCTTACAAAATGTTTCAAGACATCAGGTAAAACCTTAGATGTTGAAGAAAACTGTTTTTCAAATTTCCACTGTAAGTCGCACATCTTGAGAAATATTCAGTGTTATCAATTTTGCTGATTATACAATTTACCATACATTGTCATATTTCTGTAAATACTTCAATACACATGCGGTTTTAGAGGAACTCCTTGCTGCGATGTGGAAGCTTATGTCTGGTTAACAAAATGCTCTAACAATATATGTGTAAGTTATGCAGTTTCCAAGAGTTGATAAATTGTTTGTGAAAGATATATGTTGGGTTTGTGTGCATTATGATGTGTTATATTATTCATGGAAGACTATGAATTTAATGACTTTTATCACTGCAATGATTACGTTTTACAGATAACATTGTAATTTCTACAGTTTTAATAGGTTTTATTGTTCAGAAATTTTTAATTTTGTTTATCTTGTACTTTTTAAGTTTGTCAGAAAATGCTCTGAAATACAAGATTTGTATAGGCTTCTAGAGGTGTGATATTCCACACCACGTAGGCGATAACAAGTTAAACTTCATTATTGGAAGATGTACATAGTTATGTGTGTGATATTCCACACCAGTACGCGCTAATAAGTTAAACTTCATTAGTGGGAGATGTACATAGTTATGTGTGGTTGTATTAAGTAACAGGTTATGAAGGTGTGTTTTTGCTTGAGGATTATTATTCAAACAAAAAGACTTGCAAAATATGATGCAGGTTCCAATGTTTATAAGAAAAAATGTATAAAAGATTAACCTGCCAAACATTAATGGGTCCATGTATCAGAAAAATTGGAAATAGAAATTTTAAAAAGCTGCCATATATAACAGGTAGGAATAATGATTTCTTACCATAATGTCAACACTTTCTATGTTACCGTGGAATGTGAATGGTCTCACAGGTACAGGCAAAAAGAAAAGAATACGTCATTATGTTAAGGAATGGAGAGTACAAATAGCAATGCTACCGGAGACACATTTGGAAAGAAATGACCATGTGAATTTGATAAAGGATTTCAGGATGGATATTCTGCAGAATATCAAGGACAATGGAAAACATGAGTACTTGTATTAATTGCTACAGGAGCTCTAGTAGTGACTGAAAAGGGAACAAATTATAATAATAGCATATTTGTAGTAGTAAGGGGCTACTGGTAAGGGATGAGGATTACGCTGACGTATTCATATTGCACTTAAAACTGCTATGATGGAGCTTAAAAAATTGGGATAAATAATTAGGTTTCAGCAGGGAATATTACTTATAGGTGGGGAATGGAATTTGATTTGCAACAATAAGAATGTATTAGGGGGCCTAGAAGGGAAAATATACCACAATAGGGTAGATTTCTGAAGAAATGTATGAAAATATTTGGTATAAAAGATGTAAATTCAGCAGTAGGAACTTGCAGATAATATATATATATCATTCTGCAGGTTATAATAACTGGGCTAGGCTAGACAGAAATTATATTTCACAAGAACAAGTGCATTTTATTGAGACCTTTGATACACATCCAATAACAATTTAAATAGTGCACCAATAATTACAAAGATAAAAATGCAGGGTAATGAAGTAAAGATGAGAGACAGTGGAACATCATTCTTAGTTAAAAGGTTTTATTTTTAATTTTTAACAACCAAAACCGAGTAGGATTTGGCTATCAGCACCATCCTAAACCTGAAAAATTTATGCAAGAACTCCAAGTCCCCCTCCAGATTTTTAGATGTTGAAAGCAGAATTGTTGACTTTGAAAACAAAGGAAACC